>NW_012101365.1:7425229-7473722 GCF_000951045.1 Mandrillus leucophaeus | reverse complement strand
GGAAAGGAAAGGAAGGACAGAAGGAAGGGAGGGAAAGAGGCAAGGAGGGAAGGAGGGAGGGAGGGAGGGAGGAAAGGAGGAAAGAAAAGAAGGAAGGAAGGAAAGAAGGAAGGAAGGAAGGAGGGAAGGAAGGAAGGAAGGAAAGAAAGGACAGAAGGAAGGGAGGGAAAGAGGCAAGGAGGGAAGGAGGGAGGGAAGGAGGAAAGGAAGAAAGGAAGGAAGGAAGGAAGGAAAAGAAATTTCGCAAAGAACAAGGGCATTTTAGAGTAACATCAATTGGTAAAATAATAAGTTCAATAGACTAGTATCTATTGAAACTATTTGCATAATGCAATCAGAAACAATTAGAATTGTCTTCTCAGATTCAGCTTCTTTTGTCAGATACATACGAAATTACATATTAATTAACAAAGGAATAAAGTTTACATTACTTTCTGGTGTTGGCTCTTCTACCAAATGCATCCTTGTAAACTTGTATTTCAACTGACTTTCTCAAAAAGCCAAATAGTTAATAATGTCTTAAATTCTCTGGTTTAGAAATAAACTAAAAACTGAAGTTATCCAGGTTCCTTTGCTGGTCGAGATTACTTTGTGTTTGAGAATGGTACTTAGAATCATAGCATCTCAAGCTTGGAATAAACCATTATTAAAACTGAATTCAACTCTCATCTGTAATTGATGCTATAATTTGTATCACAAAATGAAAAATGCTTAGAGGCCAGGAGTTACCTTAAATTAGTTACATTAGCTGGGAGTAACATGAGAGGCATGGTAAGGACTGCAGCAAACTGGAGAGAGCCTAGCCCTTAGGAAACAACTTCTGTTTATTGCTACAACAGAGGAATTTAAGTCTGTCTAGTCTTGACAAAAGCTTCTAATTTTTTAGAAGCCAGGAATCTGGCTTTCTTTTTAACCTTTAAGTTCAGGTGTACATGTAAAGGTTTTTTACATAGGTACACTTGTGTCATGAGGGTTTGTTTTACAGATTATTTTATCTCCTAGGTATTAAGCCTAGTACTCACTAGTTATTTTTCCTGATCGTCTCCCTCCTCTCACCCTCCACCCTTCAGTGGGCTACCATGTGTGTTGTTCCCCTGTATGTGTCCATGTGTTCTCATCATTTAGTTCCCACTTATAAGTGAGAACATACACTACTTGATTTTCTGTTCCTGTGTCAGTTTGCTAAGGATACGGGCCTCCAGTTCCATCTGTCTCCCTGCAGAGGACACGATCTCATTCTTTTCTTATGGCTGCATAGTATTCCATGGTGTACGTGTACCACATTTTCTTTATCCAGTCTACTATTGATGAGCATTTAGGTTGATTCCATGTCTTTGATATTGTGAATAGTGCTGCAACGAATATACATGTGCATGTGTCTTTATAATAGAATAATTTATGTTCCTTTGGGTATATACCAGTAATAGGATTGCTGGGTCTAATTGTATTTCTGTCCTTAGGTCTTTGAGGAATCACCACACTATTGTCCCCAATAGTTGAACTAATTTACACTTCCACCAACAGTGTATAAGTTTTTCTCCACAACTTTGCTAGCATCTGTTTTATTTTTTAGTAATAGCCATTCTGACTGGTGCGAGATGGTATCTCATTGTGGTTTTGATTTGTATTTCTCTAATAATCAGTGATTCTGAACTTCTTTCCATATGATTGTTGGCTGCATGTATGTCTTTTTTTGAAAAGTGTCCATTCATGTCCTTTGACCACTTTTTAATAAGATCATTTTTTTCTTGTAAATTTGTTTAATTTTCTTATAAATACTGGACATTAGACCTTTGTCGAATGCTTAGTTTGTAAAAATTTTCTCCCGTTTTGTAGGTTGTCTGTTTACTCTGTTGATAGTTTATTTTTCTATGTAGAACTCTTTAGCTTAGTTAGATCCCATTTATCAGTTTTCACTTTTGTTGCAACTGCTTTTGGTGGCTTCATCACAAAATATTTTTCCTTGTCTATATCCTGAATGGTATTGCTTAAGTTATCTTTCAGAGTTTTCATACTTTTGGGTTTTAAATTTAAGTCCTGTATCCACCTTGAGTTCATTTTTGTATATGGTGTAAGGAAGAGGTGCAGTTTCAATCTTCTGCATATAGCTAGCCAGTTATCCCAGCACCATTTATTGAATAAGGAATCCTTTCCCCACTGCTTATTTGTGTCAGGTTTTCGAAGACCAGATAGTTGAAGGTGTGCTGTCTCATTTCTGGGTTCTTTATTCTGTTCTATTGGTCTATGTGTCTGTTTTTGTACCAGTACCATGCTGTTTTGGCGACTGTAGCCCTGTGGTATAGTTTGAAGTCAGGTAGCATGATGCCTCCAGCTTTGTTAGGAATCTAGACTTACTAAGAATTTGCCTGACTTCTGAAAAGTAATTCAGAAATTTACTAAATATCTTCCAAATTGCAAGTACTCCTCTAGATTCTGATGATACCAAAATGACTAAAACATGGCATATATCCTAAAGGAGCTCAGACTATTGAAAAATAAGTTGTATAATGGAGAAAGTAAAGTGATTCTATAACATCATAGCATACCTTTATGCTAATATAGAGGTAGATGCATTAGAGGGAAAGTATTAGAGGAAATTATGAGAATTTGAATACATTTTACAAGCTGGAGCAAGAGTAGAAATGGCATCCTGGTGGAGAAACACCCTTTGAATTATGCCTTAAAATGTAAATACTTCTTTTTGCATGAGTAAAAGGTAAGGGAGTTATAAATATCCATAGCATTAAAAAGGGTAGTGTAGAAACAATCTGGCTTTACTCTTTTAGCCCCCACCAAAATAAAAAAGAAATATCCACCACCAAAGTAATCACCAGCATTATCCCAGAACTCAAATCTGAGACTGAGACAACCCGCTGGTGCCACAGAGAAGTGAAAAAACTCCAAGCAGACAGTGAATTGCAAAGAGCCTCTAAGCAAACTTATTCAAGAAAAAATAAAGCCAGACAGCAAAGACTGGAATAGATAACTAATCCATCAATGCTAAGACATAAACATATGTCCTCAAGAAACAGCAGCAAACGGGGAACCATGGCCTCCTCAAATGGACAGAGCAAGGAGCCATTGACCAACTCTAACAAGATGGCAATATGTGAGCTCTCAGATGAAGAATTCAAAATAGCAGTTTTAAGGAAATAGCAAATTCCAAGATAGTACAGAAATAAACAATTCAGAAATTTATCAGAGAAATTTAACAAAGAGATGAAATAATAATAATAAAACCCCCAGAAATCCTGGAACTGAGAAATGTATTTGCTGAACTGAAAAAATATATTAGAGGCTCTTCACAGCAGAATGGATCAAGCAGAGGAAAGAATCAGTGAACTTGAAAACTGTCTATTTGAAAATAGAGGAGAAAAAGAAAGCAGAATGAAAACCACCTACAAGATATAGAAAATTACTTCATAAGAGTAAATCTAAGAATCATTGGTGCTCAAGAGGGAATTGAGAAAGAGCAAGGGGTAGAAAGCATATTCAAAGAAATAAAAACAAAACTTCCCAAACATATTGAAAGATATAAATATCTTTCAGGCATAGAAAAGTCAGAGATCACCAAACAGATTTAACCCAAATAAGAATGCTTAAGGCATATAATGAAAGTCTCAAAGATCAAGGACAAAGAGAAGATGCTAAAAGCAGAAAGAGAAAAGAAACAAATAACATATAAAGGGGCTTCGATTCATCTGATAACAGACTTCTCAGAGGAAACCATATAGGCCAGGAGGGAGGGGGGTGACATTCTGAAAGTGCTTAGACAAATATCCACAGCAGGTTCAGCAAAAGATGAAAGGAACAGAGTAGCTGGAGATAAGGTGACAGTGATATAGATAGTAGCCAGTTTGGAGCTGGGTATTTAACTCCAAGTGAAGGAGTTTGCTCTCTATCCTGGAAGGCTGAGATGCATACAATGATTGTTACCAAGGTTTTTTGTTTTGTGTTAAACTTAGTTTTAGTAAAAGTATTACTGTACTTTAAAAAGCATGGTAATGGTAGCTAGGAATACAGTTGAGGGAAATTAAACTGGAGTCAGGGAAACCAATAGAGAAACAAGGAAAATCTGAACTCAAGTAATGGCTGTGGGGACAGAGTGAAGGAGTCGTTTTCAAATGACCAGTTGCACGTGAGGATGAGCAATTGCACCTGAGGAGAGAGCAGCCAAATAAAGTGGGAAACTGGTTGACTGTTGATGCTATCAACAAGTTAGAAAAAAAAACAAGAAATTCAAAAAGGAGGAGAGTAGGAAGACAGTGAAGAGACAATCATACTATTAAAATACCATCTTTAAATTTTACACTAGAATGTTTCCTTAAGAATTCTTTTTTCTTTTATTTTTCTTTGAGATGGAGTCTCACTCTGTCACCAGGCTGGAGTGTAGTGGTGTAATCTTAGCTCACTGCAACCTCTGCCTCCTGGGATCAAGTGATTCTCCTGCCTCAGCCTCCCGAGTAGTTGAGACTACAAGCACGCACCACCACACCGAGCTAATTTTTGTATTTTTAGTAGAGACAGGGTTTCACCATATTGGCCAGGATGGCCTCAATCTTTTGACTTCGTGATCTGCCTGCCTCAGCCTCCCAAAGTACTGAGATTACAGGCGTGAGCCACCACACCCGGCCCCTTATTACTTCTAATCACAATTTTTCCTCTGTAAGTTAGAGTCACTTCTTCTGTAAAACAACATCTCTCCATTTTGTCTTACTTCCTCATCATCCCAACACTCTACCTTAAGAGTCTTGAATATATATGGGCAGCATAGTTAGAAAGCATCAAGGATGTTTACAAAATGTATGTTCACTAGCTGTATGTGATGTTTTCTTTTTATTCAGCCTGTGAAAGTAAGCCTGGAGACAGAGCCACTTTCTAGTTAGGTGACTTAGGGCAAGTTTCTCAACTTCTCTTTGTCTCTCAATTGCTTAATTATAAAGTAAGGATAAGAAGAATAACCTGCCGGGCGTGGTGGCTCGCGCCTGTAATCCCAGCACTTTGGGAGGCCGAGGCAGGCCGATCACAGGGTCAGGAGATCAAGACCATCCTGGCCAACAAGGTGACACCCCGTCTCTACTAAAAGTACAAAAATTAGCCGGGCGTGGTGGCAGGCGCCTGTAGTCCCAGCTACTTGGGAGGCTGAGGCAGGAGAATGGCTTGAACCCGGGAGGTGGAGCTTGCAGTGAGCAGAGATCACGCCACCGCACTCCAGCCTGGGTGACAGAGTGAGACTCCATCTCAAAAAAAAAGAACCATGATTTCCTAGATATGTGAAATGTTAGTAAGTTGCATGTTAAAAAGTTACTATTTTTATTATATATAGAGGCTGGACACCATGACTCACACCTGTAATCCCAGACTTAGGGAGGCCAAAGTGGGAGAATCGCTTGAGTCCAGGAATTCAAGACCAGCCTGGACAATATAGTGATACCCCGTGTCTACTAAGAAAAAATTAAAACTTAGTCGAACATGGTGGCATGCACCTGTAGTCCCAGCTACTTGGGAGGCTGAGACAGGAAGATGGCTCTGCCCAGGAATTCAAGGCTGCAACGAGCAATGATCATGCCACTACACTCTATCTTGGGCAATGGAGAAAGACCTGGTCTCTAAAAACTTAATTAAGTAAATAATTTTTAAAAAATAACATGGAAAGCATGCCGGTAGTTCTTGTTGATGTTATTACATTTAATGAATCTAATTTAGATCATAAATTAATATTGACAGCAAGTTAGAATTTTGAAGATATCACATGTTCTTTATTTCTTTCTGAATTCAGGAAGGAGAAAGAGAAGCTCCCAGTACCAAATAAATAGGCTTATGATCAGACTATCCATATACACTATGCAGAGGGAGCCATGTGCTGATGAACATGTTTACTCACTCATTTATTACCTTGTTCATTTATTCAATCATTTATCTCTCCGTCCACCCATTGATTTGCCCACTCAACAAATAATTATTGCAGGTCAATTATTTGCTGGTCACTGGTCTAGACATTAGGAACCTCCAGAAGACATAATCTTGTTGGAAACATAGGTAAATAAATAAGTAGTTATAATGTGGTGACACATGAAGTCCCTCCCTAAAAAAAAAATCCACAAGGAGCAGAAAGGATTCGTTGTTTGTCTTGAGTTATTAAAATTGGTCCTACAAAGTAGACAATGACAGGCACTGTGACTGATGCCTGTAATCCTAGCACTTTGGGAGGCCAACGCAGGAGGATTGCTTGAGACCAGAATTTCAAGGCCAGCCTGGGTAACCCCATCTCTACAAAAAAAAAAAAATGTTTAAGAGTTAGAGGCCATGGTGGTGCATGCTTGTAGTCCCAGCTACTTGAGAGGGTGAAGAAGCAGGATTCCTTGAGCCCAGGAATTTGAGGCTACAGTGAGCCATGATTGTGCCACTGTCACTCCAGGCTGGGTGACAGAATAAGACCCTGTCTCAAAACAAAAAAAAAAAAGTGGACAAGTTTGTCAGATCGAAAAAGGAGTAACAGATGTAAGACAAGGAGACCTGTCTATGCAGTCAAAATACACCAAACAGGAAAGTGGTTTTGAGGAACAGCTTGTATGAAAATTAGTTGAGAGGAAAGCACAAGGAGGATGGAGGAGCATGTAAAAGATGGAGTTAGAAATCTACCAGCTTTGAATCCAGTGCTAGGGAGATTGGGGTTTTTCCTGTGGGCAGTGAGAAAACCCTGGAGGTATTTGAGTGACACACTGAAATTTATATTTTTGAAAGAATCTCCCTAGTAGCGCCGTGGATTGCAGACAAGACAGAAAGAACGCAGCCCAGTGGCAGTTCCTAGGTAATCTCTCTTCAGCTCCTAAAGAAACCTGAAAAGTGATCATTCACAGGGTATGTTTGTTGAGCCTGTGAAAACTGAAGGCATTTCATAACAATTTCTCCTTACTTTTCCTCCAAATCTTTAAACTCAGTAAGGCTGTATTATCTTAGGTCTTGAGATGTTAATGACTTTGACTAATTGTCAACACTTGCAATTACAATGACTGATACCTTATCATTTCTTACAATGAGCAATGCTAATTAAAATTGATTGTGCTAAAGCTTTAGCAGCAATTGTACCTCCCCCCTCCTTTTTTTTTTTTTTTTTTTTTTTTTTTTTGAGAGAAACGTGAGCTTATTGTACTGACTTGGTGAACTATCACAAGGTAGTCTTATTATCCCAGTTTTTATTTTCCAGTTCTGCTAGTGAAGCACATTAGCAACAATTATAAAGTATCAGGAGAACAGTAAGAGTTACTGAATTTGTGCAGTAAGAAAGACTCTAAATTTTGATTGATTGATCCATTCATTCATTCATTCATTCATTCATCTGACAGATCTTCATTAGATATCTATTATGTGCCAGGAACTGTGCAAGGCATAGGAGAAGCAAATGAACAACTATGACTTGAAAAATGTCTAGCCTAGTGAGAAAGACAGCTTCATTACAAGATAATTGCGTATAGTATGTAAGTGCTACAGTTGATTGACATTAGCTCTGGCTATGAGAGTGCAGTTAGATTTCACAGAGAAGGTGACTTTTGGATGGGAGCTTTAAAATGTAAGCAGAAACTTCTTGCTTTATACTATTATTGCTACTTGTCTATACCTGGTAAATTTGTAAGAATTATAAAGTGTCTCAAAAGGAGAGCACGTGTAGTATCATAATGATAAATTAGCCGGATAATTAGGAAATCAAGACCAGGAATCGTGCTTTGAAAATTCCAGGATGATATGAAAGGAAAGACGTGTCAGATAGGTTCCATGAAGTATGTAAACACCCAGAGAAGGTAAAAGGAGTCAATCACCTGCTCTAGAAAGGGTAAGGTGACACTTGTGTGGAGTACATAGGGGACAGTGGCAGGCAGTCACTCTGGCTATGCAGTTCAATTAGACAAACACCAACTGAGCTCTGCCCAGAGCGCCCATTTGAGGTATTCATGCTTTCCCAGGTGCTGACAGTGTTGGCCAGCTCTGGGGTGTAGCTGAGCCCCTCTCTCTAGGCACTGCCACTGGCACAAGTGAGTTGCTTTTCACACTGTCTGAAGAAGCAGCTTGTATTCAATGACTGTCCCAAACCTCTTTCCTGGAAGGATACAATTTTCAAGGGTTTTCCCAACCCCACAGTTTCTTATACTATCAACTGAAGATCCTCTTCCAGCTGCACTACAGTTCAACTTCTCCCTCTGCCCAGTCCTGCTTCCCACATCTCCCACAGACATAGTTTCAGAGGGTAGTCCTTGACAAAACACCTGCTTGCAGATTTCCATCTCAGGCCTGTTTCCCAGGGAACAGAGACTAAAACAAGCATTCATTATGGGCTAGATATGGGGGATTCAACAATGCAAAAGATAAGATCTCTGACCTCAAGAAATTTACAATTTCCTAGAAGGTTAGGGCTTTTAAAAAGGAATGCCAAGACTGCTAAGCCTATGCAATATGTGAACAGAAGAAGGAGGAGGAAGAGGAAAAAAAGATTTCTGAGTACACAGTCTAAAATTGTGCTCATCAAACAAATAGTTCTTGGGTGTTAAGGTTCTCTATGAATTCATAATAGCTTCAGAGTTAAATAATTTGGGATTATTGGGACTACAGAAAAGAAATCTTCCTTCTAACTGGTCATCTAGTCTCCATTTGCCTTTTTTTGTTTTGTTTTGTTTGAGACGGAATCTCGCTCTTGTTGCCCAGGCTGGAGTGCAGTGGCATGATCTCCGCTCACCTCAACCTCTGCCTCCCAGGTTCAACTGCTTTTCCTGCCTCAGCCTCCCAAGTAGCTGGGATTACAGGTGCCTGCCATCACACCTGACTAATTTTTGTATTTTCAGTAGAGACGGGGGTTTCACTATGTTGGTAAGGCTGGCCTTGAACTCCTGACCTCAGGTGATCCACCCGCCTCTGTCTCCCAAAGTGCCGGGATTACAGGTGTGAACCACTGCGCCCGGCTCTCCATTTGCCTATTTAAGGAGACATGGATTCATGACCTCCCAAGGCAACACATTCCAACAGGCAATTTTCCTGATTGGAAAGTCTTTCCTTATATTTTGCTGAAACCTTTACTCTAGTTCTATACTCCACAGTCTTACCAGTCATACATACAGACAGACATACAGACTTAATTGACTCCTCATTTTTTTTCTTTCTTTCTATTCTTTTCTTTTCTTTTCTTTTCTTTTTTTTTTTAAGAGAAACAGGGTCTTGCTCTGTCACCCAGCCTGGAATACAGTGGAGAGATCTTAGCTCAATGCAGCCTCCACCTCCCAGGCTCAAGCCATCCTCCTGTCTCAGCATCCTGACTAGCTGGGATTACAGGCAAGAGACACCTTGCCCGGCTAATTTATGCAACTGTTTTATTTATTTGAAAATAAGAATAATTTACATATTAAAATTATTTTTTTTTAATTTAGGAGATAATGGAAATTTTAGTATTTGTTGGTATTAAGGGATTTTTTTTAAGGTATGATAAGAGTTTATGCCCAAGTTTAAAAATATCTTTATATTTTAGACATACATACTGAAATGTTTAAGGACAAAATAATGTGATGTGTAGCATTTGCTTCAAAATAATGTGGAGGAGAGGAGTGGGTGGGACAGGGATAAAACAAGAGTGGCCATGAGTTTTTCACTGTTGAAGATGGATAATGGGGATTTATTACACCTTTCTGATACTTATGGAATTCTTGGAATGTCCCAAAATAAAAACATTTTAATATATTTTTATCTTATTAAAATTATACACATGCATCATTAAAAAATATCCTTAGTACGAAAAAGCCTAATAATGTAAAGCAGTGGTCCCTTGCCTACTTCCTTTCCCCAGTCCCACTCTCCAAAGATAACTAGTTTTAACCTCTTTTTTAGGGGAAGGGGGGCCTTTCTGCAGGTTACCTCTATATCTCTAAATTAACTGCTTATCAAGTTGTCAATTGTTTCTCTATACTATCTGCAGTGTTCAGTGAGGATTTTTTCCGTTTCATAAACCCACTCTCCCCAGTATATATTCTCAGTTCCTCCTCTGGTAGCACACTCCACATCCATTTTCTGTCCCATCACCCAGAGCCCATCTCTCTTGACTCCCAGTTTTCTAAGATACTGCCATTACTAAGCTCAGCCTTCAACCCACATTTCTTCCCTACATCCAGCATTGATAGCATTTGTTTTCTGTACTGCAACCATGACTAAGTGTTCAGTGAATTATTGGTAATTTTATTTCAAAACTTAAAAATTAATCACAGCTATCTATATCCAGAGGAATGAAACTTGATCCCTCTCTCTCTCACCTTATACAAAAATCAAATCAAAATGGATTAAAGACTTTGAAACTACTGCAAAAAACACTGGGGAAACTCTCCAGGACATTGGTCTGGGCAAAAATTTTTGAGTAATATTTCACAAACACAGGCAACTAAAGCAAAAATGGACAAATGGGATCACATCAAATTAAAAAGTTTCTGCACAGCAAAGGAAATAATCAACAAACTAAAAAGATCACTCAGTGTGTGTCCAGAATGTATTCCTTTCAGTGGGTTCTTGGTCTCACTGACTTCAAGAATGAAGTTGTGGACCTTTGTGGTGAGTGTTACAGCTCTTAAAGATGGTGTGTCTGGAGTTTGTTCCTTCAGATGCATCCAGAGTTTCTTCCTTCTAGTGAGTTTGTGATCTCGCTGACTTGAAAAATGAAGCCACAGACCTTTGCAGTGAGTGTTACAGCTCTTAAAGGTGGTGTAGACCCAAAGAGAGCAGCGGCAAGATTTATTGTGAAGGGTGAAAGAACAAAGCTTCCACAGCATGGAAGGGGACCCGAGCGGGTTGCCACTGCTGTCTCTGGTGGCCAACTTTTATTCCCTTATTTGGTCCCACCCACATCCTGCTGATTGGTCCATTTTACAGAGTGCTGGTTGGTCAATTTTACAGAGTGTTTAGTGCATTTACAATCCTTTAGCTAGACACAGAGTGCTGATTGATGTGTTTTTACAGAGTGCTGATTGGTGCATTTACAATCCTTTAGCTAGACTCAGAGCGCTGATTGGTGCGTTTTTACAGAGTGCTGATTGGTGTGTTTACAATTCTTTAGCTACACACAGGGTGCTGATTGGTGCATTTTTACAGAGTGCTGATTGGTGCATTTGCAATCCTTTAGCTACCCACAGAGCACTGATTGGTGTGTTTACAATCCTCTACTAGAGAGAAAAGTTCTGCAAATCCCCACTCGACCCAGGAAGTCCCACTGACTTCACCTCTCAATCCCCCCTCTAAACAGGACACCCCAACTACTGTTGGTAATTGGGTGATGACCGCTCTAGCTACTTCCTGATGGATAGGGGCAAAGACAGGGCCCTGCAGTTGTAGTGTCCTCAAGAGGGGAACTCTTCAGGCCAGTGAAAGGGCCAGTGGATTGGTCCAGGGCCCTTGGTAGAACTTGTTAGTTGAGCTCATTTGGGGTTCCATTTGTAAGACCATCTGTAGCTTGATGGCCTTGATTCTAGAGGAAACAAATTTGACAAGGAGGTTAAAAATATAGGGCCTAAAGGTGAGTAATACCTAAATGGTTGTTATGGGACCTAGAAAGGGGAGAAGCCATGTTTTCTAAATCCAGAGGTTGGTGTAAGAGTTTGAAAGACATTGTCTGATTTCAGAAGCCTTTTCCTGTAAATGCCGGATGGCATCTTGTACTAACCCTGACTGGTTATTGTGAAAACAACACTCTTCTCCTAAGAAGGTGCAGAGTCCTTCTTTCTCAGTGGTGAGGAGGTGTAGGCCTCCACGGTTTTGGAGAGTCACTGCTGCCAAAGAGTCTATTTGGAATTGTAGAGTAAGGATAAATTTTGTTATTTCTTGCAAACTGTCTAAGAGGCAGATATAGGTTGAAATTCCACATAAGAAGAATATGCCTTGGCTGAGTAGACAGAAGTTTACCCTGGCTTTTAAAGAAATAGGGTACACTGTTTTTTCTTTACTACTTCCATCTCTCTTTCTCTTTGACTTCTTCTTTGTCTCTCTCTGACTCCCTCTTTGTCTCTTCCTCTCTCTCCTTGACTTTGGCTCTCTCTTTGACTCCTTCTTTGTCTGTCTCTTCCTCATTCTGTCTCCTTCTCTTTGACTTCCTGTCTTTCTCTTTCTCTCTTTCTCTCTCTTTTCCTCTCTCTCTCTTTCTTTCCTCTCTGCTGGTCTTGCCCTGCCTCTGCCAGCCACTTATGCTGTGGTTCTCCCCTCTTCTTCCCCTTTTTGATGGCTTTGGCAGTGTGAGACTGCCACCTCCTTGGGTTTTTACACGGCATGCAATACCTCCATGATTTCTTTGTGGTATTTAATGGGGGTTCCCCTTTCTTTCCATATTGCAGCATGGCCATGTAGGATTAGATAAGCATACTTACTATCTGTAGCAAAGTCTTCCAATTACAACTGAGGAGGTGGGAGACATACCTGGTTACAGGCTGTCCCAGGGTTCCTTGGATTGTAATGGACCTTGAGGACAGTCGTCTGGGACAGGAGATTAACACTGAGAAGGCTGTGCCAGTGTCCAGGAGGAAGTCAATTTCCTGGCCCTCAATGGTTAAATGTACCTGGGGCTCAGTGGGGGTGATGACATGAGCTGGCACTTGCCCTGGGCATCCTCAGTCCTGTTGTTGGATCATCTGGTTGGGGGCTCCTGGCCCAGAGAACCTTTGCCCTCTGGGGCAGTGTGCCTTCCAGTGATTGCCTTGGCATAGTGGACATGGGTGAGGGGGTGGCTTGTTTCTCGTTGGACAATCTTTTTTAAAGTGTCCTTGTAAACCACATTGATAACAAGCCCTACTGAGTGATTGGTCTGCTCCATTTTCTGTCCTCTCTGAACCACCAAGGTTTGTTTGTCTGAGGGTCATGACTAAGGCTGTGGCCTTCCTCTGATCTCGCTTTTCCTTTTGGACCTGTTCCTCTTGGCCCCTATTATGGAACACCAAGGTTACCAGGTTTAATAATGCCTCCAGATTTTGTTCAGGGCCCAGGGCTCGCTTTTGGAGCTTTCTCCTGATATCTGCAGCTGATTGGGTAAGAAACTTATCTTTTAGGATCAATTGACCCTCTAGTGAGTTGGGTGACAGGGGAGTGTATTTTCTTAAGGCCTCCTGTAGCTGCTTGAGGAAGGCGGTAGGATTTTCTTCTTTTCTGAGTTATGATGGACATCATTGAATAATTCATGGGCTTTTCCCTAATTCTCCTTAGTCCTTCTAGAACACAGGTCAACAGATGTTTGCGACTCCAGTCCCCATGATCTGAGTCAAGGTCCCAGTGGGGATCCATACCGGGGATGGCTTGCTGACCAGTAGGAAATTTGTCCCTTTCTTTGGCTATCATTCTATCATTTACTTGACTAAGATGCCAGGTATCTCCAAACTCTCAGGCTGCAGCTAAAACCACATTCTTTTCATTAAAGGCCAGGGTTTGATCTAATAGCATGACGTCTCTCCAAGTGAGGTCCAAGGTTTGCCCTAGACCTTGTAGGACATCTGTGTACTTATCAGGATTATCTGAAAACATCCCCAGGTCTACCTTGATCTGCTTTAAATCAGAGAGGGAGAAGGGACATGTTCCCGGGGTGGGCCAAATTCCCCTCCCCCAACAGCTTGAAGGAGACATAACCGATAGCCTGGGGGGTTTTGTGGTCCCTTGGAGATTTCTTTGCTTGTTTCCTTCTGGGTAGGGGAGATTAGAGAAGGCTTATCATTAATAGGAAGGGGAGCTATAGGGAGGCTGGGATATGGAGGTAAGCTGAGAGGACCTCCTGTGGGATGTAAATTGCAAGCTTTGCATGGTTGCAGATTCTGCTTCAATGAAAAGAAAGCTTGGCCATAAGGTATTTCACTCCATTTGCCTTCCCTCTTACAGAAAAGGTCAAGCTGCAGGATAGTATTGTAATTTATACTTCCCTCAGGTGGTCATTTTTCCCCATCAGAGAGAGAATACTGGGGCCAAATCATAGTGCAGAAAAAAATGAGCTGCCTCTTTTTCAGCATTTGCTGATCAAATTGGTCCCAGTGGCTTAGGAGGCATTTCAAGGGTGAGCCTGTTGATGCCTGAGTGTTTCCCATCTGAAAGACAAAACCACCCATGGTTTTGGTTTGTTTGTTTCTCCCCTGCCCAAGAACCTGCAACAGACCCTAGACCTTGCTGATCAGAATAGGTCACTCACTGACGCAGCAGCAGAATCACCTCTTGCCCAAGAACCCACAACGTCCCTGGACCCTGCTGATCGGAATAGTTGCACTCACTGACGCAGCAGCAGAAACACTAGTTTTCCTCCTAGACCACAAGGAGGACCAAGGAAGGTTGGATTTAGTTGCCCTTAGTGATGCATTGTTGAAAACCTGCACCCTTGCCTGTCCCCCTAGACCACAAAGAGGACCAAGTAAAATCAGATTTAGTGGCCCTTACTGACATATTCTCAAAAACCTGTTAGAGTCCTAAGCATTTTCCTGTTAGTATTGGGATTTTACCCCTGTCCTATAAAGATGTTATGCCCCAAAAATGAAGAGGAGGACCATACCCTGAGGGAGGGAAGGGATCGCCAGGGTTGGAAGAGTGACATCTTTTGTCCTCACTTGAATAGGAATGATATCATTTCTGAAGCTCTCCATATCCTAGCTTCTGGAATAGCTTTTGTTAGGCCTGCTAGTCTGAGGAGGGATCCTAAAATTCCAGATAGTCCCCGCTATGACGGGGCTTTGGGCAAAAATTATGTCTTTCTGATTGGTGACCCTGGGTGCCTAAAGAAGGGAATAGAGTCCTGGAGTTTATACTAGAAATCATTCTTCTAGGAGTGGCTAGAAGAGCACCAGAGACAGGGAGTAGTTTTAGAAGCGGGACTAGCCTCAGAGAAGAGAGGTGAGAAGAAGTTTGTCTGACAGGCATTGGGACCCAGGAGGCAAGGGTCAGGATCGATAGGATAGATGGGTGAGCCTCACTTGGGCAACGTGACTTTGAGACTTCCACTCATGGCCGCAGGGTCAACTAACTTGTTGTCGGGACCCCAGAGCTAAATAGCTTTCCACTCTGCTGACCCTCAGCTCAGCCCAGAAGTACAGGCAAAGTGGAAGCTGATTCCAAGCAAACCAACGCACCCAACTCTCAATAGTCGGGGGTTGTTAGAGAGCCCTTTCCCAGAAAGCCTGACACTCATGTCTTTAGTCTGGCGGCCATGCTAGTTGCTTTTAACTGGCCGAAAGGTGCCTGGTATTTAGCCCCCAAATTCTAAGGAAAAATAGGATGGAATAGCAAGTGAAAGGGGTCTGATAGTGCTCACTGCTTGGCAATAGTCCCTTCATGGTTGCCAAAATGTGTCCAGAATTTATTCCTTCCATTGGGTTCTTGGTCTCGCTGACTTCAAGAATGAAGCTGCAGACCTTCATGGTGAGTGTTACAGCTCTTAACGATGGTGTGTCCAGAGTTTGTTCATTCAGATGTGTCCAGAGTTTCTTCCTTCTGGTGAGTTCATGGTCTCGCTGACTTGAAGAATGAAGCCATGGACCTTCACGGCAAGTGTTACAGCTCTTAAAGGTGGTGCAGACCCAAACAGTGAGCAGTAACAAGATTTATTGTGAAGAGTGAAAAAACAAAGCTTCCACAGCATGGAAGGGAACCTGAGTGGGTTGCTGCTGCTGTCTCTGGTGGACAGCTTTTATTCCCTTATTTGGCCCTGCCCACATCCTGCTGATTGTTCCATTTTATAGAGTGCTGATTGGTCCATTTTACAGAGTGCTGATTGGTACATTTACAATCTGTTAGCTAGACAGAGTACTGATTGGTGAGTTTTTACAGAGTGCTGATTGGTGCATTACAATCCTTTAGCTAGACACAGAGTGCTGATTGGTGCATTTTTACAGAGTGCTGATTGGTGCATTTCCAAGCCTTTAGCTAGACATAGAGTGCTGATTGGTGCATTTTTACAGAGTGCTGATTGGTGCATTTACAATCCTTTAACTAGACAGAAAAGTTCTCCAAGTCCCCACTTGACCCAGAAAGTCCAGCTGGCTTCACCTCTCAATAGAATGGGAGAAAATATTTGCAAACTACCCATCTGACAAAGGATTAATTACCTGAATATATAAGGAACTCAAACAATTCTATAGGAAAAAAATTTAATGATCCAATTTTAAAATGGGCAAAAGACTTAAACAGACACTTCTCAAAAGAAGATGCACAAATGGTAAACATGCATATAAAAAAGTGCTCAACATTATATATCATCAGAGAAATACAAATCAAAACTACAATAAGAATTTCTCCCTGTTAAAAATGTTTTTTATCCAAAATGCAGGCAATAACATGCTGGTGAGGATGTGCCGAAAAGGAAGCTGCCATACACTGTTGGTGGGAATGTAAATTAGTACAACCACTATTGAGAACTGTTTGGAGGTTCTTTAAAAAAACTAAAAATAGAGCTACCATATGATTCAGTGATCTCACTGCTGGGTATGTACCTATATTAGTCCAATATTGCACTGCTATAAAGAAATACCTGAGACTGAGTAATCTATGAAGAGGCTTAATTGACCCATGGTTCTGCAGGCTGTACAAGTAGCATGGCTGGGGAGACCTCAGGAAACTTTCAATCATGGCAAAAGGTGAAGGGAAAGCAGGCATGTCTTAGATGGCTGGACCAGCAGGAAGAGAGAGAAGGGGGAGGCACTTTTAAACAACCAGACCTCATGAGAACTCATTCACTATCATGAGAACAGCAAGAGGGAAATCTGCCCCCCTGATCCAATTACCCCCCACCATGCCCCTCCTCCAACATAGGGGATTACAATTTGACATGAGATTTGGGTGGGGACACAAATTCAAACCATATCAATACTCAAAGAAAGGAAATCAATATATTGAAGAGATATGTGCCCTCCCATGCTTGTTGCAGTCTTGTTCACAATAGCCAAGATTTGGAAGCAACCTAAGTGTCCATCAACAGATAAATGAATAAAGAAAATACAGATACTTATATACAATGGATTACTATTCACACAGGAAAAAGAGTGAGATCCTGTCATTTGCAGCAACATGGATGGCACTGGAAGTCATTAAGTTAAGTGAAATAAGTCAGACACAGAAAGACAAATACGATGTGTTCTCACTTATTTGTGGGATCTAAAAATCAAAACAATTGAACTCACAGAGACAAAGAATAGAATTATGATTACCAGAGGCTTGGAAGGGTAGTGGAGGAAAGGGGAGAGGTGGGGATAGTTAATGGATACACCCACAAAAAAGAAGAAGGAATGAATATGACCTAGTATTTGATAGTACAACAGGGAGACTATAGTCAGTAATAATTTAATGTACATTAAAAAAAAACTGAAAGAGTATAATTGGATTATTTGTAACACAAAGGATAAATGTTTGTTGGGATGGGTACCCAATTTTCCCTGATGTGGTTATTATGCATTGCATGTCTGTACCAAAACATCTCATGCATCCCATAAATATATGTACCTACTATGTACCCATAAAACTTTAAAAAATTAATCGCAGCATTTGACTTGTTCTTACTAGGTAATGATAATCACAGCAGAGCCAAGTATCATGCTTGGATTAAGCCTCCATTTCTTTAGGTACAATGTCAAATCCTTGTATCACTCAGAGAGGGAAGACTTCAGCATCAAGTTTAAATGGAATCTTCCTTTTCACACTCAATCAATGCCTTTTCTACAGCATCAGCATTTCCCAAGTTCTAAATGATACTCATTAATCTTTTAAACCCCATTATCACCTTCACTACCACCTCCGCCTGTTTTTACTTGGTGACCTTCTTCCACAGGCCTGGGCACCTGAGCCAATCTGCATTTTTTAAATATTCCACCTGTTGTCCTAGGACATTATGGGATAAAATATCCTCCTCCTTGGTCTGCTACCCCGTTTCACAAGACAGCTTCCTAAAAAAGCTAGATAAACTTTCTGAGTCCCAGCCTATTCTAAATCTATCCTTTTAATTAGATGGGAAGGAATTTCAAGGACGCATTTTCCCTCAAAATGTTTTGCTTTCTTCTTTTTAAAAAAATAATTTCAACTTTTATTTTAGATACAAGGGGTACATGTGCAGGTGTGTTACATGGGTATATTGTGTGACACTGAGATTTGGGTATGGATCACATACCTAGGTAGTAAGCATAGTACCCAACAGGTAGCTTTTCAACCCATGCCTTCCCCCTTTCCTCCCCACTCTGGTGGTCCACAGTTTCTATTGTTACCATCTTTATGCCCATGACTACCCAGTTTATCTCCCACTTATAACTGAGAATATGTGGTATTTGGTTTTCTGTTTTTTGTGTTAATTCACTTAGGAATAGGGTCTCTAGCTGCATCTATGTTGCTGCAAAGGACATAATTTTGTTCATTTTTATGGCTGCATAGTATTTCATGGTATATATGTACCACATTTTCTTTATATAATCCACCATTGATGGGTACCTAGGTTGATTCCATGCCTTTGCTAATTTGAATAGCACTGTGATGAACATATAAGTATATGTGTCTTTTTGATATAATGACCTATTTTCCTTTGGGTATGTACCCAGTAATGGGATTGCTGGGTCAAATGGCAGTTCTGTTTTCAGTTCTTTGAGAAATCTTCAAACAGCTTTTCACAGTGGCTGAACTAATTTACAATCCCACCAACAGTGTATAAGCATTCCCTTTTCTTCACAGCCTCACCAGCATCTGTTATTATTTGACTTTTTAATAATAGCCATTCTGACTGGTGTCAGATGGTATCTCATTGTGGTTTTGATTTGCATTTCTCTGATGATTAGTCATGATGAGCATTTTTTTTAATGTTTGTTGGCTGCTTGTATGTCTTCTTTGGAGAAGTGTCTGTTTATGTCCTTTGCCCATTTTTTGTGGGGGGGTTGTCTTTGCTAATTGATTTCCTTAAATTCCATATAATCTGGATATTAGATCTTTGTCAGATGTGTAGTTTACAAGTATTTTCTCCCATTCTATTGGTTGTCTGTTTATTCTGTTGATAGTTTCTTTTGCTATGCAGAAGCTCTTCAGTTTAATTAGGTACTGCTTGCCAATTTTTGGTTTCATTGCAATTGCTTTTGGGCACTTAGCCAAAAATTATTTGTCAAGGCCAATGTTGAGAAGGGTATTTCCAAGGTTTTCTTCTAGGATTTTTATAATTTGAGGTCTTACATTTAGATCTTTAATCTATATTGAGTTAATTTTTGTATATGCTGAAAAGAAGTGGGTCTAGTTCCATTCTTCTGTGTATGGCTAGCCAGTTATCCCAGCACCATTTATTGAATAGAGATTCCTTTCCCCATTGCTTATTTTTGTTGACTTTGTCAAAGATCAGATGGTTGTAGATGCACAGCTTTTTTTCTTGGTTCTCTATTCTGTTCCATTGGTCTTTGTGTCTGTTTTTGTACTAGTACCGTGCTATTTTGGTTACTGTAGCCCTATAGTATAGTTTGAAATTAGGTCGTGTGATGCCTACAGCTTTGTTCTTTTTTTTTTTTTTCTTAAAATTACTTTGGATATTCAGGCTTTTTTGTTGTTGTTCCATATGAGTTTTAGAATAGATTTTTCTAATTCTGTGAAAAATGGCATTGGTAGTTTGATAAGAACAGTGCTGAACCTGTAGATTACTTTGGGCAGTATGGTCACTTTAATGATATTAATTCTTCCAATTCATGAGCATGGAGTGTTTTTCCATTTATTTGTGTTGTCCCCAATTTCTTTCAGAAGTGTTTTGCTGTTCCTCTTGTAGAGATCTTTCACCTCCTTGGTTAGTTGTATTCCTAGGTATTTCCACTTTTTATGGCTACTGTAAATGGGATTGTGTTCTTTGATTCTCAGCTTGAATGTTTCTGGTGTATAAAAATGGTACTGATTGTTGTACTCTGATTTTGTATCCCAAAACTTTACTACAGTCAATTATTAGTTCTAGTAGCCTTTTGACGAAGTTTTTAGGTTTTTCCAGGTGTAGAAATATATCATCAGTGAAGAGAGGAAGTTTCACTTTTTCTTACTTTATTCGGATGCTTTTTTATTTCTTTCTCTTGCCTGATCTCTTTGCAATCTTCCAGTACTGTGTTGAATGGGAGTGGTGAGACTGGGCATTACTGTTTCATCTCAGTTCTCAAGGGAAATGGTTTCAGCTTTTGTCCGTTCAATGTGATGTTTGCTGTGGGTTTGTCATAGATAGTTATTATTTTGAGGTATGTTCCTTTGATGCCTCATCTGTTGAAGGCTTTTATTAAAAAAAGGGATATTGGATTCTATCAAGAGCTTTTTCTGCATCTATTGAGATGATCATTTTTACTTTTAATTGTGTTTATGCAGTAAATCACATTTATTGATTTGCACATGTTGAACTAGACTTGCTTCCCAGAAATAAAGCCTACTTGATCATGGTGTATTAACTTTTGTATGTGCTGCTGGATGCAGTTTGCTAGTATATTGTTGAGAATTTTTGAATCTGTGTTCCTCAGGGATATATGGCCTGAAGTTTTCTTTTTTCATTGTGTCTCTGACAGATTTTGGTATCAGACTGATTCTGGCTTCATAGAATGAGTTACAGAAGAGCCCCTCTGCCTTGAGTTTTTAGAATAGTTTCAGTAGGATTGACACTGGTTTTTCTTTGTACATCTTGTATAGTTCGGCTGTCCAGGGTTTTTCTTTTCTGGTTGGTAGGTTTTTTATTACTAATTGAATTTTGGAATTTATCAATAGTCTGTTCAGGTTTTCACATTCTTCCTGGTTCAATCTTAGAAGGCTGTGTGTTTCTAGGAATTTATCCATTTCCTCTAGAATTTCTAATTTGTGTGCATAGAGTGGTTCATAATAATCTCTGAGGGTATCTTGTATATCTGTGGGATTGGTTGTAATGTCATCTTTGTCATTTCTGATTATACTTATTTGGATCTTCCTTTTTCTGTTAATCTAGCTAGTGGTCTAGCAATCTTGTTTATTCTTTCAAAAACCAATGTTTGGTTTTATTGATCCTTTGTATGGATTTTTGTATCTCAATTTCAGTTCTTCTCTAATTTAGATATTTATTCTCTTTTGCTAGCTTTGGGGTTGGTTGGTTCTTTTTTTTTCCAATTCCTCTAGGTGAAAAGTTAGATTGTTATTTTGAGATCTTTCTAACTTCTTGATGAAGGCATACAGTGTTATAAACTTTCCTCTTAACACTGCTTTAGCTGTACCTCAGAGATTTTGGTAAGTTGTATCTCTATCTTCATAAATTTCATATAATTTTTTATTTCTGCCTTAATTTTGAGGTTCATCCAGGAGTTATTCAAGAGCAAGTTGTTTAATTTCCATGTATTTATGTAGTTTTGAGAGATCTTCTTGATACTGATTTCTATTTATATTGCACTATGATCTGAGTGTGTGGTTGGTATTATTGCAATTTGTTTAAATTCATTGAGACTTGCTTTATGACCAAGTTTGTCGTCAATCTTAGAAAATGTTTTGTATGCAGATGAGAAGAATGTATATTCTTTGGTTGTTAGGTGAGGTATTCTGTAGATGTCTATTAGGTCCAGTTGGTCAACTGTCAACTTTGAGTCCAGAATTTCTTCATTAATTTTCTGCCTTGATGATCTAACACTGTCAGGGGAGTGTTGAAGTCTCCCACTATTATTGTGTGGCTATGTAAGTCTTTTTGTAGGTCCAGAGTAACTTGTTTTATAAATCTGGATGCTCCAATCATTGAGTGCATGTATATTTAGGAGAGTTAAGTCTTTTTGTTAAATTGTACCCTTTATCATTATATAATACCATTTTATTTGTTCTTAATAGTTGTTAATTTAAAGTCTGTTTTATCTAGTATAAGAATAGCAACTCCAGGCTGGGAGTGGTGGCTAACACCTGTAATCCCAGCACTTTGGGAGGCCAAGGTGGGCAGGTCACAAGGTCAGGAGATCAAGACCATCCTGGCTAACATGGTGAAACCCCATCTCTACTAAAAATATAAAAAATTAGCCAGGCATGATGGCATGTATCTGTAGTCCCAGCTACTTGGGAGGCTGAGGTAGGAGAATCACTTGAACCCGGGAGGCATAGGTTGTAGTGAGCCGAGATCATGCCACTCACTCCAGCCTGGGTGAGAGAGCAAGATTCCATCTCAAAAAATAAAAAAATAAAAAATAGCCACTCCTGCCCTTTTTTGGTTTCCATTTGCATAGTAGATCTTTCTCCACCTTTTTACTTTGAGCCTGTGGGTGTAATTACATGTGAAACAGTAGACAGTCAGGTCTTGTCTGTTGAACTGGCCACTCTATGTCATTTAAGTGGGGAATTTAGCCCATTTACATTCAGTTTTAGTATTGATACATGAAATTTTGATCCTGTCATTGTGATGTTAGCTGGTTGTTATGTAGACTTCATTTTATAGTTGCTTTACAGTTTCTGTGGGCTATGTGTTTAAGTGAGTTTTTGTGGTAGAAGGTGTCATTCTTTTGATTCTATGTTTAGCACTACCTTAAGGACTTCTTGCTCTTGTGTGACTGATCTAGTTGTAATGAATTCCCTTGGCGTTTGCTTTTCTGAGAAGAATTTTAGCTTATGAAGCTTAGTTTGGTGGAATGTGAAGCTATTGGTTAGAATTTCTTTTTTTAAGGATACTGAAAATAGATCCCCAATCTCTTCTGGCTTTTAAAGTTTCTGCTGAGAGTTGTGCTGCCAGCCTGATGCAGTTCCCTTTGTATATGACCTGACCCTTCTCTCTAGCTGCCTTTAAGATTTTTTTTTCTTTTGCATTGACCTTAGTGAATCTGATGGGTATGTGCCTTGGAGATAGTCATCTTGCATAGTATCTAACCAGGGTCCACTGTATTTCTTGAATTTGAATGTCAACCTCTCTAGTCATATTAGGGAAACATTCATAGACTATATCCTCAAACTTGTATTTTCCAAGTTGCTTACTCTCTTTTCTTCTCTCTCAGGAGTATCAACAAGTCATAAGTTTGGTCTCTTTACATAATGCCATATTTCTTGCAGGTTTTCTTCATTTGTTTAATTCCTTTTTCTTTATTTTTGTCTGAGTTGATTCAAATAACCAATCTTCAAGCTCTAAGATTATTTCCTCAGCTTGGTCGTCTATTCTGCTGTTAATATTCCCAACTGTATTATAAAATTCTTGAAGTTAATTTTCCAGTTCCAGAAGTTCAGTTTTGTTGTTTACTAAACTGGCAATTTCGTCTTTCAGCTCTTGGATTGTTTTACCGAATTCTTTGAATTGATTTCAACTTTCTCCTGAATATCAATGAGCTTCCTTGTCATCCAGATTCTGAACTCTATGTCTCTCCTTTCAGTCTGATTGAGAACCATTGCTGGGTAGCTAGTGACCTCATTTGGAGGTAAGGGGATACTTTTGCTTTTTAACTGCCAGAGTTCTTGCACTGACTCTTTTTCATCTTGATAGGGGCTGGTGCTCCTTTCACTGTGGCGTAAGTTGAGGATAGTCAATTATATTCATTTTTGGATGCTCTTAGAGGGCAAAGGCTCTGTACAAGATCTTTATTTGTGGATGAATTCTTATGCTTGGTTTCACAGGGATATATATTTTTTGGTGTTGTAGTTTGGGCTGCAATCCAGTAGGTGAAGCTTAAGAGTAGCAGCCAGTGGATAAGGTCTTATTCAGTCACATGGCTCTTTTGTATTTCCTTGCATTCACAGGTGCGCTCTGTGGTGGAGGGTGGGGAGAGATGACCCACTCAGCAGGTTCACTTCCATCACTGACACTGCACTCATGTTTCTTTTGTTAGTGTGCCAGGTTGTGGGGCTCCCTCAGGCAGAGGCCACAGCAGGGAGATAGACCATGTTCTTTCAAGACAGGCCCAGCAGAAGGAGGCATGCCCTGCTCCCACATCAGCCCATGAACCCACATGTCTCACACCTCTCAGTGGTCTAAGAGTAGGGGTTCCTCCTCTGCTGAAGTGCGGGCCACAGATCTTGGCTTGCCACTCTTGAGCTGGATGCTACAGTGCTGGGATGCCAGGATGGCCTGTGGCTCAGGATCAGGCTCTCTCTGTGCTTGGGGATCCAAACTACTGCCAGATCACCAAGAAATTATTCAGGTGGAGCAGAGTACACAGGCTGGGCAGCAGAAGCTGTCCTGTGTACTCATTCCTGCAGGGAAGCTAGACAGGGCCCCTGGGAGGGGCCAGTAGGCAGGAGGGTCTACAAAATAGACATCCCCAGTCCTGCAGGAAAGCTATCCCTGTTCTCTCCTGTCTGGCGGTCAACTGAGGCTAAAGCCTTTCAGAGGGATATGGGAAGTCCTGGGGGATGGACACCTATGGCTGCACTCCACTGGAGCTTCCCCCCACACAAAAGCTCCTGGACCACATACACCCTGGCTGAAGCCTTGTCTCTGCCTACCTCTGGGCAAAGCCCCTGCCAGTTCACATGCCCATGGGGGACATGGGGTCCCCTGTGTCTAGAATCCCAGTGATCTGTGGCGAGAATGGGCTATCCCTCGGTCTCCTTATTCACTCCTTTCCCAGGAGCCATTCAGGTACCCTGTGCAGGGTTCCCAGCTTCTTCCTGCTTCAACCTCAGCATCAGTGTCACCTCTCCATCCACTCTCCATGTTTTCTCTCCATAGACCTGCCCAAATTATGTTGGTTTATTCCATAATTTGTTCTCTGTCAGTGGGAGCAGCACTCCTGGCTGCATCTAGTTGGCCATCTTGTCTTTCATCTGCTTTTTTCTTCATTTTATTTCTTTAACTTTATTTTCTTATGCTGCTACAGATTTTTCTTTTATTGTTTTCTTTGAAATCATATTTTAATAGCCAAGAGTTTGTTCTATTTTTACCCATTTTTTTTTAAATTGCATCTTATGTTTATGGTTACAATACGTTTTTGACTGTTTTAAAGGAAACTAATTGGATGTTTTAAAAATTCTCTTTTGATTCCTGAATATTTCTATCCCTTCCATGTTTACACCTTTGTGGCAATATATTATGATCTTTCGTTTTATTGTTGCCAGTGTTCCTCAGTTATCTAATCACCCCTGGCTGCCTACTCCTGTTTCAGAATGAGATGTTCGGAAGCCCATTAAGGGCTCTGAGGAAGTAGGTGGGGCCCATAGGCTGGCAGGTGTTGCTGAGACAACCAAGCAGGGACTTTACTGGGTCAGATGCCTGGCAGCTGGGTTCATAGTGCTGGCTTTGAGGCATGGGGCTGACTGATTCTTCTATCTCCAGGTTTCTAACTAATCTTCCCATTTTCATCCTCACAACTCACTCCACATCTTCTATCACACTTACTTTCCCAAGCATGGAAACTCTCAGGAACTCAGCAGTGCAAGCAGACTTTCTTCATCCATCAGTAATCAGTCCTCCCTCCTCTCTATTTTTCAGAGAATTTTAAAATGTCTTATCTACTGACAGTTCCCTTTTCATGTTTGACATAGTTTTGGGTTTATATTCTTTTTATTTCTTCACCATATGTAGTACCAAATGGGTACTTCTCCCATTTGGTACGAAGTGAGAGAAGTACCAAATGGAAGAAGAGATTTTATTTCTTTATTTAAAGACCCATGGTTACTCCTTCTACTTTTTCTAATATTCTGATTGGCCACTGCAGAAATATATAGAGTAATGAGTTGAAGTTTTTTCCCCACCCCCAACAAAAGGATATCTTGAAGTCCAAATACCCAGTACCTTAGGAAATGACCTTATTTGGAAATAGAGTTTTTGCAGATGTAGTTAATTAATTTAAGAGGTGGTAATACTGGCATAAGATAGTCCCGTAATCCAATACAACTTGTTTCCTTATAAGAAGACAGTCATCTGAAGACAAAGAGATACAAAGGGGAGAATGCCACATGACAATGAAGGCAGAGATTGGAGTTATGTAGCTGCAAGTCAAGGAATGCCATGAGTTGCCTGCAAGCCACCAGAAGCTAAAAAAATGTAAAGGAGGATTCTCTCCTACAAAGTTCAGAGGCAGTATGATACTGCTGACATCTTGGTCTCAAACTTCTAGCCTCCAGAATGTTGGACAATAAATTTCTATTATTTTAAGTCATCCAGTTTGTGGAATTTTCTTATGTTAACCCTAGGAAATTAATGCAATAGAGGGAGACAATGATCAAGAACTTGATAAGCATTCCATTCAGAGATACTGACGTGACCCACAGAAATACCCACTTTGAAACAACAATAAATTAAAATTACTTACTTCTGAAAATTAGAATGAGGGAAGGAAGTAAGACAGGGAACTGTTGCTTTTCAGTATAAGCCTTGCTGTGCTATAGCATGGTTTTCAACCACCTTCTCACATCCTTAGACATCATTCTAGTTGAACTAAGACACATGGCAAAGAAGAATGTAGTTTCAAAATAGAATGAAGAATGCCAACAGCTGATCTTAAGATGAAACAAACTTCAACTCGATGTAGTCACAAGAGTCCTTAAAAGTAGAAAAGGGGAGCATAATATGGGTCAGAGAAAGAGAGATACCGTTGAAAACAAATCACTGGAGTGATGAAGGGATGTGATATGAGAAGCCTCAGTCATCATCACTAGCTTTGAAGATAAGGGAAGGAGAATACAAGCCTAAAAATTTGGGCAGCCTACAACAATGGAAAAGCAAGGAAACATTCTCTCCTGGAGCCTTCAGAAAGGAATGCACCTCTCCTGACATCTTGATTTTAGCCCAGTGAGACCTGTTTCAGACTTCCGAACCACAGAACTGTAAGATATAAAATTTGTGTTGTTTTAAGGCACAAAACTTGCAATAATTTGTTATAATAGCAATAGAAAACAAATATACCATTCCTTTGAAGTGTGGGCTCAAAAATGAAGCATAGTTCCCAGCTAAGAACCAGCCATTGCTGAGTACCTTGGAATTTTCTTTTCTATCTTCGATCCTAATTTCACTGTATATCCCACATTTGCTTTTTTAGCTGCCACCTAGTGCTGTTTTCTCATATTGAATTTGCAGAAAATGAAAAACTGTAAGACTGTAATTGCAAGTGGAAAGATTACATTTACCACATTGCTATTTCCATCATAACATAGTATGGACCTTGGAGTCAGGAAGAACTGGGTTCTAATTCCCATTCAACTATTTACAAGCTCTGTGACCTTGAATGAGCCATTTTACCTCTTAAGTTTCCATTATATGAACAAATTAAAGCTAGTAACAGTACCAAACTCAATAGATAACAAGATACCATGTTATCCAAAAGAGATGATATCTTCAAGGAACTTAGTACAGTGCCTGACTCATCTTACACTTGAAAAGCGAAGGAGTAGGCGGGTGTTGAGTTTAATCAAGAAACTCTGCTTCCTGTTGCTATTCCCAAAGCCTTAGAATGAAAATTATATGTCTCTCTCACTTTGTTTTGTATATATAATCATATATATAATGACCTGGAATATACTAAACAGAGGCATGTGTGTGTGTGTGTGCACGCACGTGTGCGCTTGTGTTGAACCTAATTAATGGCTTACAAGCACTACTAAAACAATATTAGATGAAGTTTGAATATGCAGAACATAAACTTTAGCATTACTCAGTAGTTATTCTTTGGTCTTTGGTAACAACACTGTTCTCCCGTATCTCACCTGCACGGCCCTGGCCTGAGGACTGTGAATGGTGCTCTTAGAGTGGCTGAAGATAATGAAGAGCATGTGCTTCTACCTACAATCATGTCCACATTCCCTTTTCTGGAGTCTGCAGCCCATTCCACAGTTAATAGGCGCCTTTAGCTATCAGCTGCCTACATATTATTGAAACAATCCACACCTTTTCTGATTTCAAGACATGGAAAGGAATCTTAGTTTCTTTATCTCACCCTCACCAACTTGTCTCCCTACCTCACCTTCCCTTAAGAGAACACCTTCAGAAGATTAAGAGAATGGGCTATGGGGTCTCATTCAGACCAGATCTAGATTCAAAACCTTGGCCACTTAGGAGCTATTTGAGCAAGTTGTTAAACTTCTCTGTATACCATATTCATTCTCTAGAAAATGAGGATAACAGTTGCCTCACAGGTGGCCAGGGGCGGTGGCTCACACCTGTAATCCCAGCACTTTGGGAGGTCGAGGCAGGTGGATCATGAGGTCAGGAGATGGAGACCATCCTGACTAACACGGTGAAACTCTGTGTCTACTAAAAATACAAAAAAATTAGCCGGGCATGGTGGCAGGTGCCTATAGTCCCAGCTACTTGGGAGGCTGAGGCAGGAGAATGGTGTGAACCTGGGAGGCGAAGCTTGCAGTGAGCCAAGATCGCACCACAGCACTCCATCCTTGGTGACAGAGCAAGACTCCAGGAAAAAAAAAACAGAAACAACAACAACAAAAAACACTTGCCTCACAGTACAGATGCCAGAGAAGATATATGGAAAATACTGAGCGAGATGCTTGGCATTGTAAGACTAACAATAGTATTAGTAATCATCACATCAATACTACTGATTGCTTCTGTTTTCTCTCCAACGATACCCTCCAGCCTTCCTCAGGCCTCTTTTCCTAGTCTACCCCCTGAGGTCCTATCTCTAGAGGTATTTCTCTGCTATGCTGAATTACAACCTTTATGATGTTAAGTGAATAACTGGTCCCCATAGTTTATATTACATTAGTTATTGAGTCAAGCAAAGAATGTTCTTCAATATGGCATCATTTAATAAAAGCCTAACCTGCCCCCTACCTGGCAGGGATGATGGGAGCTTATTAAGATAATGTCTTTCTAGTACTTACAGCCCCTTGAAAGGCATTCACTAAATAAACAACAGCATTTGATTTTAGTGTTGTTTGTTTTAGTTCTTAATGCATGCTCTCTGAATGGTATTAATGGGTCCTCTGCAATGCCTCTCACAATATGGGCACTTGTTAAATGCTGTTAAATGCTGCATGGTAGTAAATGTTGCCCATATGTGCCTCTGCTTTGCTCTTTCCCTTCCTCTTTTCTCTACTTCTTTCTATGAATCCTGGAGTCTTCTCCCCCTTCTAGGTTTCAGGTCCTTGGATTTTCAACCTTGTCTGCACATCAGAATCGCTTAGGAAGCTTTTGAAACTCCAGACCATACCCTAGAACAATTAAATCAAAGCCTCTAGAAGCAGGACCCAGACATCAGTGTTTTCCAAAGTTTTCCAGATGATTCCAACATGTAGCCATACTCGTGATTCTAATATAACCTACCAGATCCCAAACAAATGACACCTGTGGACAAATACTTAGTATTTTACTTCTACTCAAGTATGAGCTCCTTGAGGGCCAGTACTATCTTATTCTTCTTTGCTCCCAATGAATAACAGTACCTTGCAAAGAATGAGCATTCAATCCATATTTCTTTTGACTGAAGATACACCCTTCCCAGCCCAAAGGATTTCCACATGCCTCTGATTTCTATAATAATTGCAGTGAATACCTCTAATTAATTCTAATGATCAGTTGGTTGTTCAGAGTATCTCAGCCAAGCAATTCTATTATTTAAGAGTAATTTTTTGTACTGTTTTGTGGGGAAAACAGATCATTGCCATGTGGTATGAATGCTACAGTGGGGGTGCAGATAGTGTTGTGGCAGTCCAGAGGAGGCCTGGAATGCAGAAATATAGGGAGGAAAGAGCACAGGCCTTCTGGTCACACAGACCCAGGTTCAGTTCTCAACCACTGTATGTCTATAGGACATTGTCATGTCTCTTGAGCCTTGGTCTCCTTTCTGTGAAAGAGGGGATGATGCCTACTACTCAGGTGTTAGGGTCACTGAAGGACTTAATGTAAAGAAAGAGAGACAGTGACTCTATTAGTCCGCTTGGGCTGCCATGACAAAATACCACCGATTGGTGGCTTAAAACAGTCATTTTATTTTTCTCAAAGTTCTGGAGGCTAAAGTCCAAGAGCAAGGTATCATCAGGATTGGTTTCTGGTAAGGCCTCTCTTTCTGGTTCACAGGTAGCCACCTTCTTGCTGTGTTCTTACATGGTGGAGAAAGGGCAAGAGAGAGCTTTCTGTTGTCTCTTCTTATAAGGACACTATTCCTATCTCCTATCAAATCAGTACCCCACCCTGACGACCTCACTTAACCTTAATTACCTTCTTGTCAGCCCTATCTCCATATACAGTCACACTGGGGCTTAGGGTTTCAATCCATGAATTTGGGAGAAGAATGCAATTTAATCCATAGACCCCTTCTCTCTTTCTCTTTCTGTATCTTCCAGTTCCCCTTGAGAGAATCAGAAAAAGTTAAAAGAGAAATCAGAACCAGTTCTTGCAGATTGAATAGGAATTTCTTGGGCAAACAAAGACAAAGTCATTCCAAGCAGAGGAGATAGCACTTAAAGCCCATTGAAAGGCATGGCATATTTGGAGATCAGCAAAAATTTCACCAGAATTGGGAGGTGAGTCATGGTAGAAAATGCAAGAGATGTAATTTCGAGGCATATCATTAACAGTCAAGGATGCCAAGCTGAGGACTTGAGATTTTTCCCTTGGGCCAATAGTTATCGTTTTCTGGTGCCCTCTTCTTTTCCCAGCTAGATGGTTGAGTTCTTAGGGGCAAGGGCCTTACCAAATGTCTCTTTGTAATCCACTGCTCATCTAAGACACTGACTTAAAAATGTAACAGGAATTGCTGCATACCTTGGTATATAAGAGCTATCCTATCTGTTTCATATGTTTAATTTGAACTAAAGCCAACTGGAGCCTCCTTTGATCAGATTGGTATGAAATCCAGTATTTCTCTACTGAGACTCCATCATTCTTATCTGCTTCTTGATTGTCAAAGAGCTTTGGGTCTTAAATATTTTGAACAGAAGGTCTTCTCTTCCTGAATGGAAAAGGCCCTGGTGTCTGCTTGCTGCAGCAGGTTCTCCACATTGCCTTGTAGGCACTTGCATCAGAGCAGCTCTGCTCATCCTTCATCACCTGGCCACACAACTTCTGCATGCTGTAGCAAAGCCTCCCTGTTCTATGTTGCCATGTCTTGCTGGCTTGTCTCTTCATATAATGAGCTCCACTTCATTCCTTAAATGCTGTGTTTATCCCAGGATAGCCTCAGTTATAACTCTGGCTCCAGTCCTTAACTCTTGGTCCTTACACACACACAGAATTATTGTTTAAAGCATTGTTCTCTACCTCTGGGTGCTGTTTCACTACTGGCTTAACTGTCTGTCCCTTCCAGCCCCAAATTTATTACTATTTCTTCTTGAAGTTTTGCATGTTTCTGTTAATAATCTTCAAAGCACAAAGCTTTATTCCTGTCCCTCACTTGGGCAATCTGAATTAATTGTGTTGATGGGCTTGACCTCTGAAACACAAATGCCTGTTTAAAATAAAAGGCTGATTATTATATAATGAACTATATTCAGTTTATTAAATAGTTAACTTCAACATAAATATATGTATATATTTATGCTGAATAGATGTATAATTTATGCTAATGATAATTACAAATAATACAAAAGCATAATAACTCCACTGCAGCGCTGGTATTCATTATCAATGCTTCATTTCGCTTCTGCTCAACAGTCATATAGTGACAATTTGACATGCTTCAGGAACTGTGCTGGGCATTGAGGACATAGAGATGGTTGTGATATCATCCTTGTCCTCAAAGCAATTGGAGTTGAGTGGGAGACTAAGACAGGTATATAATAATAGCTAATGCACTAGGGAAGCCCTTATTAAGGAGTGATTAAGCTGATGCTTATTTTATCATGACTCTGCAGAGCTTCCTTATTTACTATGCTGTTTCTATGTTAGCCTTGTGTTACCTTGTCCACGTCTAGAACCTACATTCGCCCTTATTTTCTTAGACACTTCCTTCTGAGGTATATTAGGTAAATTAGTTAGGCTTGATTATGCTCTGCTGTTGAAACAAAATATCCCCAAATCTCTGGGTGTAGGTACTGACACGCCAAAGTTTGTTTTTTCTTACTCACATGAAGCCCAGTGTTAGGGAACAGAGACTATTCCATGTGATCACTTGAGAATCCAGGATCTCTGGGCTTCCTACTTCATAGAAATTGTAATTCCACTATCTCAATATATGGTGCAATAGAAGTTGCATGGTACACTAGCTTTTCATTGTTCCTACCCAGGAGTGACACATTCATTTCTTCTCACAGATCATTGGTCAGAGCTACTAACAGGGCTTCAAACTAACTGCAAGCAAGACTGGAAAATGTAGTGAAGCCAATGGATTATTTGCTGATTGTTACTGTGGTCACCATTGGAATAGTGATTTTCAAGTACGAACTTTGAATAATCTGAATGCTGATTATCTGTTAGTTATTCTTGGGGTCTCCAAGGGGAGAAAACAATAAATAATACCCCATTTTCATGCTGAGTTCTGAATATATTAAGAAATAAAATAAAATAATAAAGACAGAGACCAAAATAGTATTTATATTGGTGACTGAGGAGCAGTTGCAGGAAGTGGCCTTACTAGCCAAGTGGACCCTTTGATGAAATCCCAGAGTTAGGCTGACTTCTGGACCAGGCAAGACTGGTAGCCTGATGAAACAGAGAACTCATGGCTTCTACAAGACCGCTGACCCCTGAGAAAGAAGGATGAAAGCAGAAATGAGCAGAGCTTACTCTTTGCCTCCTTACCAATTAGATCAGACATTCCACCGCTCTAGGAGTGGACAAGTAAATAAGATGCAGCTTGCAAAAGAAGCTCATGGTGGGGAAAAAGAGTCTTCCAGTAATTCTTGAGTGTCATACCATTTAGGTCAGTTACCAGGCCTCTCTGAGTGTCAATTTGCTCATCCATAAAATGGCAATCATAATATCTCACAATATCTCTTCTGGAGTCTTTTATAACTGCTGGAAATTAGAAGATGTGCTGGACTTGTAATGGGAAAGAGTTTTTCAAATGCCTTCTATAAAATGCTCATGAATACTTGAGACAGAATTACTTCTAGTTTATAGAGACCAGATGGTGTTAAACACATTTTCCACCCCCAACACAGACATAATTTTAAAAATCTTTAAAGCTGATTCTCTCTGAAAACCTGCCCCCCTATTACACAATAAACATTTTCTCAACAATCCTCTAGGGTGGTTCCAGTTCCTAATGGTAAATGTCTGAAACCAGCCTTTTCCAGCAAAAATGAAAGCTATCCTCTTAATGTCTCTCCATGAAGATTTCTATTTTAACTCTTTCATGACTGTTTCTATGTGGATGTGACTGGTGCTCAAGAACAGAAAATACCCAAATCAAAATTGTGCCTTTTAGAAAATTGAGCCTTCCATTTTTCTAGTGAAAGACTAATTAGTTTATGACTAGAGAGCCTAAGGTTGATCCTTCACAAATAAGACATTAGTTTTTTCAAATCTAAAGGAATTTTAAAAGTAAAAATGTTTTAAATGAAAGTATTAAATTATACAACTACATGTGTAGACTCTGCCATTGAGGGAGTTATTTTCATGGTGCAGGCTGAATCCAGCATAAAAATATTTACTGCTCCGAAATGTCAATATGAAATAATCAGAATCTAAAATTAAATATTTACTGTATAATCAGCCTGCATTCATCCATCCACAATGTTCCCTGAGAAACACTGATTACACTGAATGTGACCACCTGGATTCCTCCTAATATTTTCAGGATTAGAAAAAAACTGCCAAAGTCTCATTCACCGACATTTTCTAACAACTTGCCAAGGACAAGACTTTGTAGAGCAGAGAAGTATGCAATGGTGATGGTGATTACTTAAGTAAGTTTCAAAAAACACATGCACTGCATTAGAGCGAATGTTTGTGATCCTTCCTGTTCATATTTGAAACCTAATCCCCAATGTGATGGTAGTTGGAGGTGGAGCCTTAGGAAGAGTAGAACCCTCATGATTATGATTTGTACCTTTATAAAAGAGTCCTCAGTGAGGTCCCATGCCCCTTCTGTCATGTGAGGACACAATGAGAAGAAGATGGCCATCTATGAACTAAGAAGCAGACCCTCACCAGACACCTAATTTGCCAGCACCTTGATCTTAGACTTCCCATCCTCCAGAAATGTGAGAAATAAATTTCTATTGTTTATAAGCCATCCACTCTATGGTATTTTGTTAAAGCAGCCCAAATTAACTATGACACACACACATACCCTCACCAAAAGATGAGTCACTATGATGATCTCCCTTGATCACATCTCTTAGGTTTAACCTCAAAGCAATAATTAAATTAAGTCTTCACGTCTTTACCAACTCTGTGACAAAAGCTATGTTAGCCAATAGAGATATAGATGTGGTCCATGTTCTTTTGGAGCTCAGAATCTAGTGCGAGAGAGAGATGAATGAACAAAGACATTGCATTGTGATCAGCGCTATATTAAGGGTAGGCTTAGTGTCAGAGAGTTGGGAGGTCCTGAAGAAGGCCATGAAACCCGCCCTAAGATATTATTCCAAAATAAAACCAAAGACAACTTTATCTTATTAATTCCATGTAATTGGAAGGATAAAACCTGATTTTAACTTGCTGTGAATACCTCATTTTCACATTTATTCAAGCGATTGACATTCAGTCTGCCTATTCATTGATGCGGAATGAGCTTGACTATAGGTGACAGCCTTGTGAAAGTGCTGGGCAAGAGCTGACCCAGTAAGACCTCACTAGAAAGCAGAAGGTATGGATTTATCTTGGATTAAAAAATAAGTGCTCTCTCATAGCAACTGTTCCATTTTTTGGAAAACAAGGGAGCTAGACTAGTTGGTCTCTTAGGTTCACTCCACCTCTGAACACTTATATTAACTATGTACCATTCTTACTTTTTAAATTAAAAGAGATCCTACAAATGCTTCAGCAGGGGGTGATAATAACCTAATTCAACTACAGATTTAATTTGTGTATTTTACATTAATGAGGCAACATAACAGGTCAAGAGCAGAGACTTCAAAGTCCATTAGTATTGGGTTTGAGTTCAAGATTTGTCACCTGACTGGATATGACACCATGAGTACTTAACTTTTCTGGGCCTTTCATCTGTAAAATGGGGAGGTTAAAGCATATCTTAGATGGAAGTTGTGATAATTAATCAAGATAATGAATGTAAGAGCTTAGCATAGTGCCGGATGCAAGAGATTCTTAATAAACAGTATATTATTGTTGAGTACTTCTCTGTGGCACACACTGTCCAAGGTACTGGATAAAATACCTATTTCCTGCTTATAATCTGAAATAAATATAGATATGTAAACCATGTCTAGTCCATGTGGAAAGTGATACAGTAGAGACATTAACAAAGTAATATCAGAGCACAAGAGGACTGATATTGACTTAGAGTATGAGGTGGAGATAGAATCTAGGGAAGGCTGTACAGAGAAGGTAAAATGTCAGCAGAAATTAGTGTACGAGTGAGTTACTGTTTTTCAGACTTTGACTAGTCTAGCAAGGCAGGAGAAGGCAAAGGAGGGAGCATGAGCAAAGGTGCATAGGCCTTATAGGGTATGTGATTCGAAAATAATGGGCATCTGATGGATCTACAGTTAAGATCAACAAGGTAGTCTGGAGTCACCTTGTGAAAAGCCACATGAAGGAGTTCAAGTTTTCATTAAATGGGGACCCATCAAAAGTTGATTTATATACTATATATCCACTTTTAAAATCTTAGACTTCAGATTTTTTACTGAGTCAGACTCCTTAGAAGACTGCTGCCTCATTGGTCTAAATTGGAAATTGACAAATGGCCTGCAGATCAAATCTGGCAGGCAGATTTGGTCATTTTTTAATGGTTGCATTTTAGATGGTTATACAAGTAATGACATACTTGATTTTCCCCTATGCCAAAAAGCATAAAATATTCATTATTTGACCCTTTATTAAGGAAAAATGTGCTGATCACTTGTTCAAATAACAAACATGAAACTCATTTTGATTAAAAGGTCAAAATGTTAACCAAATTTTGTAAACACAGTCAGCCCTCTGTATCCATGGATTTAAGCAACTATGGATTGAAGATATTCAGGGGGAAAAAATTCCACAAAGTTCCAAAAAGCAAAACTTGAATTAGTCATATGCTGAGAACTATGTTGAATCCATGTGAATGAAGTGACATGTAGGCATTGTGTTAGGTATTATAAATGATCTGGAAATGATTTAAAATATATGGGAGGATGCCTGTAGGTCACATGCAAATACTATGCCGTTTTATGTAAGGGACTTAAACATCTGGAACAAATCCCCCATGGATCCCAAAGGACAACTATGTTTGCTTTGTGCCTATTATGTGCTTGGAAATGTCTTCTCCCTGAAAGTATTTCTTCATGTTCAACCTACCTTTTACATTAGGCAACAGGTTCAGGATTCAATGGCTAGCACCATTCTTCCTTGTATTAATTGGCTACCTGAGTATAGTTTGTAGTCTCTTAGATCTTATGACAATTAGACAATAGGATTTTATGTTGTTCTACCTTTTCTTCTTCTTTCCAACAGTTAGCCAATATTACCACTGATATCCATTTTCTTTACCTGAAAATAAGAATTTCCCTCTTTTCGAAGTCACAAAAGTTGCAATGTTGTATGGGATTTTTATTAGTTTAATTATAGATAACTGATCCACATATAAAAAGAGACATCAAACAACAGTAGCTTGAACAAGGTAGAGCACATTTCTCTATCTCACACGTTCGTCCTAGGGTAATTGATCAGGGCTGAGATGGTGGCTTTGTTCCATAGGAGTTTGCAGTGATTGGGGCTTCTCTGCCTTATTGCTTCTCCATCCTTGCAGGTCGTTCTTTTCTGAATGATGCAAGATGATCCCCCACCACATTACGTTCCAAACAAATGAAACAAATATGGTGAGAGGATGATACCTACCTAACAACATTATTGCAAAATTATAGATATGTAACACCCACAATAAGTAGTGCTGCAGCTCTCTATTATAATTAATAAATAGATAATTGCAAAGGGTCGAATGAAGTGCCAGCTATTTTGTATGTGCTGAATAAAAATAATTTCAGTGAAGCTGAATTGTGAAATAAATATACAGATACACCTTTTATCTTTTCCATGGTCCGAGGAATATGATGGCTATTATCATAATGAATGTACCAATATAGTTATATTTGAGAAGAATTTTTTGTTATATTTTGTTATGAAGCAAAGGTTGTCTTAAAGATTTCAGTTCTAGAAAATCCTGAATTCCATGCATAACTCAACAGCAGATTCTTCAAATCCCTGTACAGTTTTTCAGACTTCTTGCCTGTAGCCAAATCCTATTAAATATATTTCCATGTCATGTTGTGCTTAAATAATGTGGCAGGACAGGGCCTTGACTTAGAAAGTGACACCCTTCCTCCAAGGAGGCTTCGATCACAATCATGGCATACAGAAATCATATCTTGTATTTTGTCTCTGTGGAAATGGGCGATGTTGTTAAAAATTTATTTCTGCTGCAAGAAAATCTGATTCTTGGTTTATTGCGTCAAACAGCTGCTAGTATACAGTGCTGGGCAGCTGTCCTGCTGTGAGGTTCACATAAATTAATTTAACCCTCAGCTACATTGTGAGGCCAATTAGAATGGTCCCTCCAGGTGCAGCAGTAAGTTAAGAACAATTTTCATGGCGGGCAGGGGGGCCGTGTCCAGATAATTTGATGATGCCCAGAGTCCTGTATGGAATATTTTCCAAATGGCAAGTTATCATGTAAAATATATTTTTGACAGCCTGAATATATATATTCTTATAGTAGTGAGGAAAAATCATAATAATACTTAGGTGTAATATCAGTTTACAGAATGAAGTGTGTGTTTTTTAGAGCAATTCAAAGCCTTTGACTAAAATTACATTAGATTCTGTCAATAAAAAAATCTCTCTCTTCCTGTCTCCTCATCTCTCCTTCTCAGCACTTTTTCTAGTGAGACAGGATTGAATCGGGTAAGTCCTGTGCATCAATTACTTTAAAAGTAAAAATACAGAATAAAATTCTGTGGACCTTTCATGTACCTCCTGTGGTCCCCAGAATCTGGTGTAAGGAACACGAAATTAAAGATTCAATTACCATAGATAATTAACAGAAGCAATGCAATCATAAACATAATCACAAAAGCTGGCATGGAAATCTCACAGCTTTGCCCATTTATAAAAAGGGAGCTATTGATAATGTTTCTGTCCATATAACTTAGCATATGTGTATGTAAATGTTTAAGATCATAATAAAATACATAAGGAAAACATAAGATTATAATAGAGTTCTCATGCCCCAAATAATAAGTCCAAAACCTTTTCAGGGATCGGATCTTCAAACATGGAGTTTGAGAAGTACTAGATCAAATCAAATTTTAAAGTTGCTTATCTCCAGGTTAAATGCATTCTTTTTAGGATCTAGATAGTCTCCTTTTTTCTTAACTTTTATTTCACTTGATTCGAGTTTGTTAAGAGGCAATGTTATATGGTGTTTCGCAGAACAGGCTTTGGGGTCAGTACAACTGTTTAGGTTGTGGCGCTGTCCTTTGGTTGGGGAATGCTTTGGCCACCATATTTCCTACTCACTCCCCCACCTTAAGATTTACTTACTCATAAAATGCTTTCAGAATGTAGCTCAAACACATTTCAAAATTATGCCTCCCTTCAACTCATAGATAAGTACTGGCCTCTTCTATATGTACCTATAGTATCCTATATTTCATAATAGTAACAATGACACAATGATGACTAACATTTACTGAGCATTTGTTATGCCAGGGGCTTTACCTCTAAGGTAGGTACCATTACTGTCCTTTACAGGTGAAGGAACTAGAACAGTGCTGTTCAATAGAAGTATAATGCAAGCCACTTATGCAATCTTAAATTTTTTAGTATCACATTAAAAAAGTAAAAAGTACATTAATTTAAATAGTATCTTATAAAATGTAGTGGTTAAAGTGAAATGTAGTTCTGTAAAAACCATAAAGCTGAGTTTATTGACATAATATTGAACACTAATTCCACTTTTAAATTTTAATTTTAATTAAAATTAAAAGTAAAAAATTCAGTTCCTCAGCCACACTAGCCATATTTCTTTTTTTCTTAATTTTTTAAATTTTACTTTAAGTTCTGGGATACATATGCAGAATGTGTGGGTATACATGTGGCATCGTGGTTTGCTGCACCTGTCAACTCATCATCTAGGTTTTAAGCCCCTCATGCATTAGGTATTTGTCCTAATGCTGTCCCTCCCCTTGCTCTCCAACCCCCGACAGGCCCCAGTGTGTGTTGTTCCCCTCCCTGTGTCCATGTGTTCTCATTGTTCAACTCCCACTTATGAGTGAGAACATGTGGTGTTTTCTGTTTCTGTGTTAGTTTACTAAGAATGATGGTTTCCAGCTCCATCCATGTCTCTGCAAAGGATATGATCTCATTCTTTTTTATGGCTATATAGTGTTCCATGCACACTAGCCATATTTCAATGCCCCCAAATCTTCTGTAGCTAATGGCTACTATACTGTATAGCACTAGTCTGCCATGGTCATTCCTACATTTTCTCAGTAAATATTTACTAAGTATCTATGACAAGACAGGCGTGGTCTCTGGAGACATGGCAGTACACAAAACATAGAAAATGACTGCTCTGGTGAAGATTTCATTATAGTAGGGATGGGATGAGAGAAACAATAAACAAATAACTAAAAAATTTATCAGGTAGTATTAAGCACTCTGAAAAAGAAGAACGCAGGAGGAGAGATGGTGTCAGACAGGGCTACTGTGTCTATCAACTCAGTCTGCACACTGCCCAACACCAGTGGACACAATTCACATTGACTGTGGTCTGAATACATTTCTTGAAGCTATGCAAAACTGCTGGAGATGTGGGCTGCAATCTTTCATAGGGTAATCAGGGAAGGTCCTCCAAGAATGGAAGATCATTTTAGCAAAGATTTCAACACAGTGAGGGAGCAAGCCACACAATACCTGGAAGAAGTTGTTTGTGATTAGAGGGAATACCCAAAGCAAAAACTCTAAGGCAGGAAGAGTGCCTAGAAGATTACCTAGTATGTTGTAGGAACAGCAAGGGAGCAAGTAGTAGGAAGAGCATATTGAGCAAGGAGAAGGATGGTGGCACATGAAGTCAGGGAGGTAGCCAGAAACTGGATCAAGGTAGGAGTTTTCTAGCCATGATGGAAAACAATGGCATAAGCTCTCTCCCTATCCCTCTGTCCCCCTCCCTCTCCCTCTCCCTCTCCCTCTCCCTCTTTTTAATTAAAAATTACCCTAGCTGCATTGTTGAGAATACACTGAAAGAGGATGATAAGTTGCAGGAAACTGCCAAGCATCCTATTGCAATAATCAAGGTGAAAGATGATGGTAGTTGAGAATAGAGTCACAGCATGAGAAATGGTGAGAAATGGTTGGACTATGAATGTGTTTTCAAGGTAGAGCCAATACTGATTGATTAGAAGTGAGATTTAAATTAAAAAAGAAAAAGTCAAACATGATTCAAATTTTTTTGGCCTGAGTAACCTATAGAATGCAGTTGCAATTTTCTGACATGAAGAGATTGAATGAGTGACTACTGGTTGCACAAACATTTTCTAAGTACCACTGACCCACCTGCATATCTCTCTCAGCTTTTTTTGCTCAGGAAACAACCATTCAAGCCAAAGTCTATTTCCTAGGAAGTTCCATGGCCAGTGCCAATTTTGTTGGCCCCATCCATTTGGCCCCAGTTTGTTGTACAAATCTAAATTAGTTGAGGGAAGAACATTACTGAATTGTATTATGTATGCCTGCTTTGATATTCTGTTCTAATGTCTTTTCTGTTCATTACGGTCACCTCCTCCTTTTCTCCCTAAGCACACATTTAAAAGATAAAGAAATATCATTTATCTTCCTATTTCCTTGCATGGTTTTCTACAGCTAAATGTGCTCCTCATAAAATTGATTTAAGATTCTTACCAGACTTTAAATTGATTGCAAACTACCTCTAACTTCTATTGCTTTGTTTTTCCTCTAGCAACTTTTTAAACTTAGACAGTTAAATAGGCAAATATTCCTCTAGCTATCTCTATGTTAAATGCTAGCTCCTCTAGACTTTCCTAAGGGCAGAAGAATATCAAAAAGTTTTCTATTTTTATTTCATAAATGGAGTTTTCAAGTTGAAAAACTAACCGGTACTCATTAAAGGAAATTTGAACACACACACATGCACATGAAAACACAAACACATGCACACACGTGCGCGTGCACACACACACACACATATCATTTTAAAAAAGGAAGAAGAAAAAAACCAATCCTATAACCCAAAAACAACAGATATATTTATTTGAGAATGTGTGTATGTATATGTGTGGGTGTTTTTGAGTGTACACACATATTCATCATGCTTTTTCACTTAAAATACCACATACATTTTATTTAACTACAAAGTACCCTTAAATACTGCTGTAATAGCTACATACCATTTTGAAATGAAAATGTCACTATCTCCATTACAAATAGGCATGTAGGTTGTTTCCAGTTACCCTGTCATAAATAATGTTACACTGAACATTTTTGTTCACAATATGGATTCTGTATTTAGAGATTGCTGTATTCAAAATTTCCCAAAAGTGAAATTATTTAGTCAGTCAATAGTTACAAATACTTATTTAGGGCTGTTGATACAAATTGCTTATGTATTTTATAAAAATATTGTACCTTTTTAAACTTCTACCTGTAATGTAGCAAAAGCCTATTTATCTCCCTACTAGCACTATTAAGTAGTTGTCCCTTTTTATTTAAACTATGCTAACTTAATAGGTTTTAAAAAGCCACCAAATTTTGTTAATTTTCATGTATTTGATTGCTTCCAAACTTGACTATTTCCACAGGCTTGTTTATTCATTGTATTAAGTATTTTATTTATAACTTTTATTCATTTATATTGTGAGGCATCAAAATATTCTTCTTATCAATTTGCTTTTTATAGAAGAAACATTGCATTTGTCAAATATTTTTATACAAATAATGCTTTTTCAGAATGTTGTTTGGGTTTTCATATTGTTTATGGCGTGGGTTTTAATTTAAATTTTAGAAGGTCGGCATCCTCTAAAGTAATAATAAATATGGTAGAAATTTTAGAAAATGCAAATAAGCAAAAAGAAGAAAATAAAATTGTCCCACTCTTAGTATTCAGTGGTAACTGTTCACAACATTTGACGTATATTCTTTCATCTTTTTCTTATATACTTAAGTACTTTTTACAAAAGTAGGCTCATCATTATGCATTCTACTGTCCTATTTTTTTCTACTTAATATTTAGGAAAATGTTCTAATGGCATTAAATATTCTTTATTATCACTTAATGGCTTTATAATATAGATAAACACTTATTTATCCAGACCACTGTTATTGAATCTCTTTACTTCTTTTACTGTAATACAGATGTATAGATATCTTTATGGCTGAATCTTTGGACACCTCCATAATTAAATTATTTCCTTAGGGTGAAGTTCCCTAAAAGTAGGCTTAAGCAAATTTTAAGGTTTTTATTATATATTATCAAATTGTCCTTCAAACTTATGTCTTAAGTTTATGGCATTGAGTTTATGTTGACATAAAGTGGTAACTGTGTACATAATACTTGAAATAATTTAAAAAGAGCAATTTACCTAGCTATACATGTATTGGAAAAGAAAGATAAATAAATATGCAATGTGCCAAGCACTCAAATTTCCAGAGCAGATAGCTCACAATTTACAAATCTGATAGTTATTTGAATATATTAATATAACTTTATTCCTAAATGTACTAGAGGAAATTGAGTTTGAAAAAATCCCTTATTTGCTTTGTCTATAACAACTTGTCTTTGGTCCCACAAAGTGATATTTTACAGATCAAGTAAAGATGTGGAAGCAGTGGCTCAGAGAACTAATAGTTTATCTACCAAATGCTTACATGTGCCAAACCCTTGCCAACATCCTTTTCTTTTTTTTTTTTTTTTTTCACTTAATTCTAGAACAGCCTCATTTTGTGGAAGAGGAAACAGCTTCAGAACAGTTGAGGAGTTTGTCCTAAGTTGCAGAACTGAGATCTGTTTCATTCCAAAGGAGCTCAGTTTTTACCTCCATATTGCTTGCTTATAAACTCTAAGACTTCAACATGAATTTTGGTCCTACACACCCCATTTTATCAACTTTCGCTTGCATTTGCATTTACATTACAATTGACTTTAGAGAACCGAGCACAAGTTCTAGTTGCAGCCTTTGGTCTCTCTCGGTTCCTGTTTATTTTAATTAGGCCATTGTAAAATTGTACATAGCATCCTAACCAGAAGAATTTAATATTAATAAGGATATGCCACATGCATACTATAAAATAATATAAATTAACCCCAGTGGTGATTGTTTATAAAGCCTGAGATACATCTTAATATGCCTATTATTCAACATTGAGCAATGAGTTGTGGTTATTTTTAAAAAAACATAAAATATTGGGAGGGAAAGATGTTCAACTCTCATTACCGCAGACAATTTAAAATTTGTAATTAACAAAGTGAAGTATTGTACAGGGCAGTGAGACACAAGAAACATCAAGTCATACCTGTTCAGGTTACTGATGCTTAGTAGAAAAACTGATGATCTGAGGCCACAAATCCTTTGACTCCCATCTTGACCTTTTACTCATGTATAACTTAGGACAAATCCCTTCTTCCCTCTAAGTTTCTATGTACCCACCTGATGTGGTTTGTGTTTGTGTCCCCGCCAAAATCTCATGTCAAATTGTAATCTCCATTGTTGGGGGAGGGGCCTGGTGGGAGGTGATTGGGTCATGGGGCAGATTTCCCCCTTGCTGTTCTCCTGATCATGAGTGAGTTCACAAGAGATCTGGTTATTTGAAAGTGTGTAGCAACTCCCCCTTCTCTCTCTTGCATCTTCTCCGGCCATGTAAGAATGCCTGCTTCTCCTTCGCCTTCAGTCATGATTGCAAGTTTTTCTGAAGCCTCCCTAGCCGTGCTTCCTGTACAGCCTCTGGAACTGTGAATCAATTAAACCTCTTTTCTTTGTAAATTACCCATTCTCAGATACTTCTTTTCTTTTTTTTTTTTTTTGAGACGTAGTCTTGCTCTGTTGCCCAGGCTGGAGTGCAGTGGCGCGATCTCGGCTCACTGCAACGTCTGCCTCCCAGGTTCAAGCAATTCCCTACCTCAGCCTCCCGAGTAGCTGGGACTACAGGCGCCCGCCACCACGCGCAGCTAATTTTTTTTGTGTATTTTTTGTAGAGATGGGGTTTCACCATGTTGGCCAGGCTGGTTTTGTACTCCTGACCTCGTGATCCGCTCAGCTTGGCCTCCCAAAGTGCTGGGATTACAGGCGTGAGCCACTGCGCCTGGCCATCGGATAGTTCTTTATAGCAATGTGAGAATGCACTAATACACCACCTTTAAGAGGAAGTGAAATTTTCTTCAAATGCTTAGGTGGGTTGAATTCAGTATCAAACATGGTAGTCCAAATTGCAGAATAGTGCTAAAATACTGGTAGAGGAAAAACAGAAAGAATTTGGAATGTCAGTAGTCAGAATGAATACCAAATGATTTCCACCCCCCATTCCCCACCCCAGCTATTATTTCATTTCCCATAGGTGATCTGTCCACATACCATGTCCTTTGACTCCTGGAGGCAAGCACTTGAGCTGGTCTCTCCACCTGACCCGCACTATTCCCTTGCCCATCTGGACTATACTAATCTCTTTCTCATCTAAGAGCCTAGATGAGATTCAGCTCAAGCATCACCTCCTTAAGAAGCTATCTCATTTTTTGCCCAGGTCTGCTCTAATGCTGAAGGTTCTTTTCCCTGTATTCCCACAATGCTTTGCACATGATTCTAAAACGTGGTTGTCTCATTGTCCTGCCTATGCGGGCACCAAATGAATGAGTGATATAACAATCTCTAGGCCGGGTGCGGTGGCTTATGCCTGTAATCTCAGCACTCTGGGAGACTGAGGTGGGCGGATCACCTGAGGTCGGAGTTCGAGACCAGCCTGACTAACATGGAGAAACCCCATCTCTCCTAAAAATACAAAATTCGCTGGGCGTGGTGGCGCATGCCTGTAATTCCAGCTACTCGGGAAGGCTAAGGCAGGAGAATCGCCTGAACCGGGGAGGCGGAAGTTGCAGTGAGCCGAGATCATGCCATTGCACTCCAGCCTGGGTAAAAAAAGCGAAACTCCGTCTCAAAAAAAAAAAACAAAAAACGAAACAAAAATAAAACTCTAGACAGAGCTTTTGTAGTTAATAGAGCTATTTTTCTTTACCCAGAAAAAGTGGAGGAAGGGAAGAAAACTTAATAGCAAACCCTGGCCGGGCGCGGTGGCTCAAGCCTGTAATCCCAGCACTTTGGGAGGCCGAGGCGGGCGGATCACAAGGTCAGGAGATCGAGACCATCCTGGCTAAGACGGTGAAACCCCGTCTCTACTAAAAACACAAAAAACTAGCCGGGCGAGATGGTGGGCGCCTGTAGTCCCAGCTACTCGGGAGGCTGAGGCAAGAGAATGGCGTAAACCCAGGAGGCGGAGCTTGCAGTGAGCCGAGATCGCGCCACTGCACTCCAGCCTGGGGGACAGAGCAAGACTCCGTATCAAAAAAAAAAAAAAAAAAAAGCAAACCCTGAGCAGCCAGGAATCTCTGATTGTCTTCTTGGCATTTAGCTCCTGGGCTATGGCAATTGAGAAGCTAGATATTCTCCAAACCTCAGGATATTTTATCTTTACAGTCACCCTCAAGTCCCAACATTCCTTTTATTCCTGAGACCAAAACTCACCAGGAGCATTCCTTTCATTATTACCCTCTATCAGAAGCCCACTTTATCAGCCCTCCACATCCACTGGTTCTACTAACTGCAGGTCCCACCAACCACGAATCAAAAATATGTTTTTTAAAAAAATAAAAATAACAATACAACAATAAAAATACAAATTTTAAAATGCAACATAACTATTTACATAGGCTTTATATTGTATTAGGTATTAATATTATAAGTAATCTACACATTATTTAAAGTATATGCAGGATGTATACAGGTTATATGTAAGTAATACTCCCTTTTATATAAGGGACTTCAGCATCCATGGATTTTGGTATGGGGAGTTTCTGGAACCAGTGCCCTGTAGATACCAAGGAACAACTGTACACTATCTTCTAGTGAGTTCCAAGGCAAGCTAAGGGCTGCACAAGAGAGATTCAAAGACCCGTTGTGTGAAATCATTATCCTGTAAAGTTGCAGCATTTATCTCTGGGAATAATTCTAGAGAAAGATTCTGGTGTCAAGAAGGTAACAGAGTGTCACAATAGTCATGCAAGTTGGGAATCATCCCCATTTTGTAGTTAAGGACGCCGAGGCTAGTGAGGTTCAGTATAATAGTCAAGGTTGCACCGAAAGAGCCAACCTCTGACTGCAGCTCCAGCTGGAGCCACAGTTCCTGTCCTTTCCACTACACTACAGTGCCTACATTGTAACAATCTGCCTCCCTGCCTGAACTGAGCCTTTAAAACTCAATCTCCTTTAGCAGGGAGCACTTTGAGACAGAGTGAGACAATTTCCTTACTAGTACCTATTTTTTTTGTTTGTTTTTTTGCCTGAACTATCCAAGACCAGAAGTCTCATCACAAGGAATAAGATTTGTTTGCAAGTTTCTTATTCTCTACAAATGCACCATTGTTTTCTGTTTCTTCATTTGAGTTGAATTATTTGTTTATATCTTACTTTTTCAAGGTTTCACAGCAACTGCAAGTTCACTTTCCCAGGAAGCTGGCTTTGAGACACATTTGCATGTGGAAAGTTTACTAGGGAGTGAAGGTATCAGGGCCAGTCAGAGTGGGAAGCTAAACAGTGATGCAGTCACAGTAAAGGCTTCAGTCAGTTCCATGGGAAGCTCTGAAGCTGAGATGACCTGCAGAGTTGTGCCAAATTGAAGCAAGGAGGCCAAGGTTTTATATCCTCCCCCTTTGCTGTCAGTCACTGAATACTGAGTGGCCCTAGAAAAGTGGCTGTTCTCCTGGGAGAGGAGGTGCTCTTCAGCCAAGGACGTTAGGGGAGCAAGTTCTCAGCGGCAAGCTGTCAGAGGGCAGCCCTCCCAGCCTCGGCAGAGTGAGAGCTTCAGTGTAAAGGGAGAATCTGTCACACGGTATGTCTTTAGGCTCCTGGGAGGAATCACCTAAGCTGATCTCTCCATCTTGCCTGCCCTACTCCTTTTGCCATCTGTACTTGTGTGAATGGTATACAAAAGGTTGACAACACAGGGCCCACTATCCTTGGTATATCTCAAGAGTCCCGTAAGTGCTAGTGGTGGTAGTGAGCAACCTGTGCCTGAGGCCCTAAGAAGAGGCGGGATGATCAGACACAGCTTGGTGGAATAGCCTTTGACTAAGAGTAGAAAACCTACTTTTGCTGTTCTCTTGTGGATTTGGTAATGATTTATTTGTTCTCTGAGCCTATTTATTGGGGTTGATATGATAAAGTCTTTAGCATAGCTCTTAGAATATAGTAGGCTCTCCATGAATGCAAACTCAGTCCCATTTTCCCTTCATTTTATATGGTGAGTATTGGGTTAGATATTAACTAATATCTTTCCAAGTTCTTAAATCCATACTGGAATATCGTAATACATTCTCAGATTTTATTGCATTTTTATTATGTGTTCTTTATCGACTAAGCTTATAATTGTCATTATCCATCTTTTTTTTTGGGGGGGGGAGTGGGACAGAGCCTTGCTCTGTTGCCCAGGCTGAAGTACAGTGGGGCGATCTCTGCTGACTGCAACCTCTGCCTCCCAGATTCAAGCGATTATTGTGCCTCAGTCTCCTGAGTAGCTGGGATTACAGGTGTGCGCCACCAAGCCTGGCTAATTTTTGTATTTTTAGTAGAGATGGGGTTTCACCATGTTAGTCAGGCTGGTCTTGAACTCCTGACCTCAAGCCATCTGCCCACCTCAGCCTCCCAAAGTGCTGGGATTATAGCTGTGAGCCACCACGCCCAGCCCCTATCTTTTTTTCATTTGATTTTTATAGCCATGAAATTCCTAGCTGGAGCAAACCTCAGAAATAGTCTAAACTCCTTATTTTACTCATGAGTAAATGAACACAGTGGTCAGGGAAGGGGAGGAAACTGACTTGTTCAACGTCACATAGCAAGTAATGACAGAGTAGAGAACACCATTCATGTTTCCTGACCTATCCCAAAGCTTGTCAACCACCCCACAAACCCCAGCTGTTGCTGGTACGTTCCAGCCTGTGAGGCAGCATGATTTGCTTTCCTTGTGTTAACATTATTCTAGCATGTAATGTCTGTGTTTAAGGCAATGACCTGAGAAGTACTTTTATTTCCAGTGCTGCACTTATTTTGCGGGGTTTATTAATTTTATTTATGTATTTGATCTCTCAAATGAAATAATAAACTAATTAGTAGGACAATTTACTGGTGTGCTCTGCCAAGGGTGTTTTACAACCTTGGTGCAAGCTTGTCTAACTGTGATGCCAGCAGATCCGCTTTCTGCCCTGCTGCCCTTAATTTCAGCCATCAGATACTTGTGGCAGGTGGCCCTGTGGTGGGGACTTGTGCCTCCGGGAGGCATGACCAAAGATGTCAGGTC
>NW_012101365.1:7422411-7424489 GCF_000951045.1 Mandrillus leucophaeus | reverse complement strand
AAAAAGAAAAAAGAAAAAAAAATGCAAAGCAAGGGGCAGTATGGGGAAATCAATTCAAAAACAATAGACACTGGGACATTGCAAGACACAGAAGCAGGGTAGAAGAGGTTCTGGAAAACACAAATTCATTGGAACAAATAGAGAAATAGTGCCAAAGTTGTGTTTGGTGTACGTGGACTTTCCTCCAAGGTGGCCCCATGTGAGTTCTCATAACAGCCAGTACTTATCTCTATCCTTGTCATTGTTTACTTGTCTGTACTCATTTGACCATGAGCACCAGTACATCACCAGGGTCTAGAACCATGTCTAGAATATAAGAGGGCCTCAATAAACATTTGTTGAAGAAAAGGAATGATGAATGGATGACCCAGTAAATGAATAGGTGAATCTATCTGTCAAAGCTACTGGGGGTCCAAGATTTATGACCTATATTATATTCATCTGCTGTCTTTGATGTAATCAGCAGAACCCAACCAAAGACAACATTTTTCAATTATTCATATTTATTATAGACTGATTCAACATAGCAAAGGAGGATCTAACATAAAAGTTTTGAACTTCTCTTGATTAAATTTTCTTTCTTGTTAATGCCCACTACATATATGAATGTATTCTTTTGGGGTAGAGGTAAAGGGTCTCCATATTCTGAAGTTTTGAAGTTAGAATAATTTCATCCAGATTCCAGACTAACTTCTAGATGCCTCCACTTGTCTACTAGCTGCCTTGCAGATATGAATGCTGTCACTGTCCTGTCTGCTGCTAAATTGTCACTGCAGATTAGATGCAACATGGCAGTTCTTGTTAAATCAAGTTCCAAATCTCTGGCTGGGAACTGGCTGGAACATTAGAAAGGAAGAGGGTCAGTGGCCCCCTGCAATGGGAGCTATGAAAGCTCAGGATCCTCACACTCAGCAGTGGGGAACTCGTATCCTGTGATTGGTTCCCCTAGGGTTTTTATTGATCACACCTTTGCTATGATTGGATGTATGCAAATTAGAATATTAGATATAATTTGTGTACATGCTAGCTCTGCTACCCTCATCCAACAGCTGTAGAGTTTTGGGGGATGTGCAGATGAGGTAACCCTAATACGATGCTGTTTACATATGGTGGTTCTCATTGGGACACAGGCAGTCCTCGTGTGTTGATGATCATTAAGTGGTAGGGCCAGAATTGAGACTTGTGATCTTAATTTATAAACTCACTCTCTGTATGGCTCAGACAGGACCAAGCCTCAGAGATGCTGGGGTGGTAAACCCAGGCAGGTGCCAGAGCATGGAGATGTCTTGGAGATCTTTTGCAAATACATATAATTGTTTGAATAATAAGGCTTATAAGGCCTGCCATTCATTCTATGCCTATCACACACTAGTCACTATACTAAGGTCTTTCAAAATAGTACTTAACGTTACAGCAAGCCTGCAATGATATATTCTCCCATTTTAAAGGAGGAAACTAAACTTTAGAAAGGGGAAATAACTTGTCCAGAATCACACAGAGCTCACATGTTATTAAGAAAATATACTAAATTTTCACAGAAAGTAGTAATCATAACCAACAAAGATGTAAAAACTAGGGTAAAACAAACAAATGAAAAGCAGCTATCTATTGTCTTTTTTACTCTGTGACTAGAAAGATAGCAAAGGTAGTGCTTATTAAAAGGTTTACTCTGTAGTACCTATGAACAGCTTATTTCTGTGTTTTTTTTTTGGGAGCTATGCTTGAGAACTTTGGGCTTATTCCAATATCTAGAAGCAGAAACTTTTCTAGGCTTCCAGACCCTCTCAGCTAACAAAATGCAGTCACATTCTTGTCCAAGACCTATGTCATGTGTAAGACCACAATAAAAGACCAAATACTAGGTTGTTGCAAAACTAATTGTGGTTATTGCCATTAAACATAACTGCAAAAACCACAATTTCTTTTTTAGTATATGTGTTGCCAAAGCGAGCACAAAAAAATCACAATTACTTTTGCACCAACCTAACAGAATGTGTGTGTGCTCAGGTCTCTCCTTTGAGGTGACTAAAATTGTGTCTTGGGCAGTTCATGCAACTGAAACAGAATATCATGGCTTA
>NW_012101365.1:7417655-7418906 GCF_000951045.1 Mandrillus leucophaeus | reverse complement strand
TAGGTCTTTATGAACCAGGTGTAAGAAAGAATTTATTGAGTAAAACTAAAAAGAAGCACTTACCTTAAAGGAAAATTAGGTGTTTAATAGTGAGCATGAATTTTCTCTTATTTAAAGTGGAAACATAAGATAAAATGGAGAATGCAAAAGCAACAGAGAAAATAAATGAAACAGAGTTGGTTCTTTAAAAAGATCTAAATTTACAAATCTTTAGCTAGCTTAAGAAAAATGAGAGAAGAATTAAATATATTTCATTACATTAAAATTTTAAAAGTTTAATATGTCATTTTAAACAAAATGTTCACATAGGAAAAATATTTTCAACATATATACCCACATAAAAGTTGGTATTGAAAGCAAATAAATTCAGTATAGAACATAATGATAACACACCCCCATATACCACCACATATCTTAGTCAAATAATATCATTTTACCATTTTGCTCTTTCCTCTACTTAGTATCCTCTTCTTATAACTTGTGCCTGCACCTATTTTAGGACTTTACTAAATGTCACCTTCTGGTGAGGTCTTCCATAACTACCCCATTAAAAATGGGACTCCCATCCTCAGCACTCTTTTTTTCCCTTCTCTGCTTCTAGTTTTTCCATGGCACATATGACCATCTGACATACTAGGTGTTTTACTCTCTCTTTATTGTTTATTTATTATTTATTTTTTTTTAGTGTGTGTTGTCTCTCTTCTATAACAACCCAATAGAAAAATGGACATATGGAAAAGCAAATCACTGAAGGGAAAACCTAAATAGGCAATTAAATAAACTACAGAAGAATGTTCTATCTCACTATTGTATTTTAGTATGTAGATATATACATGCTAAAACACAATAAGATATTTTATATCTATCCAATTGGAAAAATGTTTAAATCTGATCTGACAATACCAAATGCTGGTAATGATGTGAACTAACACCAGATTGGTATACATGCTGCTGTCACTTTGTAGATCTATATCTAATAGGCCAGGCACAGTGGCTCAGTCCTGTAATCCCAACACATTGGGAGGACGAGGAAAGTGGATCACTTGAAGTCAGGAGTTGAGACCAGCCTGGCCAACATGGTGAACCCCGTCTCTACTAAAAACACAGAAATTAGCCTGTCGTGGTGGCGGGCTCCTGTATTCCCAGGTACTAGGGAGGCTGAGGCAAGAGAGTTGCTTGAACTGGGGAGGCAGAGGTTGCAGTGAGCTGAGATAGTGCCGCTACACTGCAGCCGGCGGGGGGTGAGGGTGG
>NW_012101365.1:7335250-7417575 GCF_000951045.1 Mandrillus leucophaeus | reverse complement strand
CACAGCAAGACTCCATCTAAAAAAAAAAAAAAAAAAGTAATAATTTTGAAGATGCATGTACTCCATGGCACAACACGTCCACCAATAAATCTCGCACATAGGTACCCAAGGAGTATACGTTGTCCATTGCAGCATTACTTGTGTTAGCAAAATTTGGAAACTGCCCAAATACCATCAAATATGGATCATTAGGCTAAAATATAAACATGTGATAAAATACTATCTACATGTTAAAAAAATTATTTCTAATGGACAAAATCTTGAAAATATAGTATTAGAAAAAATAGACTTTAAATGGATACCTACAGTTAGGATACCATCTAAATAAAGTTCTAAAACATGCAAACCAGTAGCATATATTGTTTATGAATACAAATTTGTATTAGAAACAGAAAAATTTGCATGAAAATTTAGGAGAGTTGTTATCTTTGTGGAATTGGGAAAGAATTCATGGGAGAGTTTGCTTATTTCTACAATGTTTTATATTTAAAAACAAGATCTGAAGCAAATAAGACAGAATGATAATATCTGACCAAGCTGACATCAGTACATAGGTTTTTGTTATAATTATGTCTATATTCAGGTTCATGCTTGAAATATTTAATAAGAAAATAAGTAGGAGGCACTTAAGTGTGACTTAAGAGGGAATAAAATTCAAGTTGTTGCATTCCAAATAACAAAATGCAACAAGGTAAAATTGTAAACTGAACTTTGTGTGAGTCAGAGCCTGTGTCCAAACCCAGATTTAGTACCTTCTTTTCGTAACAGTTAATGAGATTAGGTTTTGGAACCAGACATTCTGGGTTTGAATCTTGGCTCACACACTCATTAAGTGTTTAATACTGAGCATCAATTTTCTCTTATTTAAAGTGGAAACGTAAGATAAAATGGAGAATGCAAAAGCAACCGAGAAAATAAATGAAACAGAGTTGATTCTTTGAAAAGATTAAAATTTACAAATCTTTAGCTGGATTAAGAAAAAATGAGAGAAGAATTAAATAACTAAAATAAGAAATGAAAGAGGGGACATTTCTTCCAATTTTACAGAAATCAGAGGATTATAAAGTAGAAAACAGGACTTCCTAAACTTTCTTGCATGCTGCCCAGATGGAGCCAATTTTTCAAGGCAGGGAAATTGCAATAGAGAGTTTTTTACACGTAGAGCCAGCTAACGGAAGACTGGGATTTTATTCTGACTCAAATCAGCCTCCTAGAGGATTTTGGGGCAGGATTTTTTGAAGGTAGTTTCGGGGAAGTGGTGGGGGTGGCTAGAGCAGTGGGTGCTTGCTGCTGATTGATTGGGGTACAATCATAGGGGTGTGAAAAATGATCCTTCTGCAGGGCTGGTCACAGGTGAGGTCACAGACATGGTTGCTGGGTCCAGGTGGAGCCACAGGTCATCAGACATGCAAAAAAAACCTGAAAAGTTATTTCAAAAGGCCATTCTTAGGTTCTGCAATAGTGATGTTATCTGCAGGAGTAAGTGGGGAAGTTGCATATCTTGTGAGCTTTGAATAATGGCTAGCAATGATTTCACCTTAGCAAAATTCAGGTTTCTCTATCCTCCTAGCCTTCTGGTTTCTCATTAGCTTTAAAAGATGGTTGGGATTTGGGAAGGCTATTATCATTTAAACTATAAATTAAGTTTCTCCCAAAGTGACCTTGATTTAAGCCCAGAAATAATGAAGGGCAACTTGAAGACTCAAGGCAAGAAGAGAGTTGGTCAGGTCAGATCACCCTCACTGCCGTAATTTTTTCACTGATATGATTTTTGCAAAGGTGGTTTCACTAACACCAAATATGATGAGGATTAAATGAGAAAATATTTGTAGAGTGCTTAGCATACTTTATGGCATATAATATAAAGGAAGATCGATGTATGTTTAAGAGCTCCGGGTTTTTACGTAAAAAGATATGAACTTGAAGCCTGTTTTGAATTCCATGCTTTCTGTCATTTTTTTGTTTGTTTTCTACAATAACCCTGTCAGGTTGGACTTATTATCCCACTTTATGTACAAGAAAACTGAGACTTAGAGAAGTCAAATTACTTGTTCAAGGTTACCTGACTCTTAAAAGACAAAAATGGGAATTAAATCAGGTCTACCTCCAGAAAAATATAACTGTATATTAATACCCTGGCTATATATCACTAGTTTTATGAGTAGATTAAGTTGAATTTCTAAAAAGCACTACAATAATCTATCCTGTAACCTTTTTTCCCTTGAACAGAGAGTCAACCATTCATTTCTGATTAAAACTAATAATAAGCCTCTACTTAGTTTATATATATGTAACTCCAAATGTGTAAAATAACTGAGTTGTTGTAATGGGATACTGTTACTAGATAAATATTCCTGCCTTAAACAGATTCTTGGTCTTGGAATACATTGGAAAATCACTAGGCTGTGATATTTTATTATATTGAGTTTGTGTGTGTGTATATTTTTAACCATAAGGTCTGTTTTTTTGTTTTACTGACTGCTCTGAAAAATTGCTGCCTTCCTGCTTTCCATCTTCTTGTATCTTTTATGAATCCAAATGGAACATCACTTTTTATTGTCACTGATTATTTTGAATGAACAATTTTCTTAGTATAATTTTCGTCAGGTCAATTTCATTAATTAATTCTTTTGTTCATTCATTCACACCTTCATTCCTCCCTTAGGCAGCAAACATTGATGGAATGACAATTGTGCCAGTCTCTGACTAGGTTTATGGGAAGCAAAGTTTAATAAGGCATAAAAATGTTATCAGAGGCACTCACAACCATGGGAGGCAGAGATGGAAATGGATAATTCCAGCGCAGTGTTACCTTCAGAACGGAGGTATTCCTGGGGAATAGGGAGTCCCCAACTAATTGAGAGAAGTGATACAGAAATTGTGATATTGGAGCTGAAACTTCTGTTTGCTTATTTTCTGTCTGGAAGAATAATGCATGCTGTCTGTAGAAAATTTGGAAAGCATAAAGGAACAAGGGAAAAATAACTTGCAATCATATTCCAAAGATGACCACTGTTATTTTTGAGGACCAACCCATGGATAAGCTTAAACTTTATCAACAATTTTGTTACATTATACAAAATATATTTTCTAGATACTCAACATTTAAAAATTTGTTTTTATATGTACATATTATTCTTCTACGCAGAAATACCAACTTTTTTTTTATTCCTCTGTGGGGTGTTTCCCTCTTACGAATAACCCTATGATGAATATCCTTGTGCGTAAATACCAGTCTGCCTTCATAATTGTTTCCTTAAGAAGGAATCCAGCCAGCCTGGGCAACATGGTGAAATCCTGTCTCTATAAAAAAATGCAAAAATTAGCTAGGCATGGTGGCACACCTGTAGCCTCAGCTACTCAAGGGGCTGAGGCAGGAGGATCACGTGAGCCCAGGAGGTTGAGGCTGCAGTGAGCCATGATTCCGCCACTGCACTCCACACTTCAGCATCGGCAACAGAGTGACACCCTGTCTCTAAAAAAAAAAGAAGACGAAGAAGAAGGAATGCAGAAGCTGAATTACAGATTAAAGGGTCTGATCGCTTTTCAGACTCAACATATTCTCCAGTGCCTTCCTGTTACTGATCTCAAGGCAAGAGAGCCCAAGCTCTTTAGAAAGTCAGATGAATTACAAATGTGGGGAAGTTCTTTAAAAATTCTTATGCTCTTTTGTGTATGTGTAGATATGTATGTATGTACATATGTATGTATCTCAGACGCAAACAGACACACATATCCTGATTCTCTTCTAAGAGGCATTCTGTGACTACCTCTTGCCTCATGCACAGTGGTCTGTTTTTGTTGAATTTTTTGTCAGTTGTATTTTTATTTTATCCATCTCTCTATTTCCAGTGCCTGGTGTTTGGGAGGAAGTTAGCAAATGTTTCTTGACTGAGAGAGAAGAAAAACAAGACCATTAAATAATTAATGTTTACTTTTTTAATATCATGTTTTGTTTGTTTTCAGTACTCAGGAAGACATGGTGGTGAGCCCTGACTCTCAGTCTTCATGATTGAAGAACTCTTTTGCACAACACAAGGGTAAATATATCTTTCTCCTTGGAAAAATTTCCCACAAATATCTCTGGGTTCTCTCGAAGTGGTAGCTTTTGTATTTTGTGTTCCTTCTTAAAACACATCAGAGGGTTCATGGAGCCTTTGGAATTAGTGCTTCGGGTTGCTTTTCTCTAGTCGACTTTGTGTTTATCGTTACAGGAAGAGAATATTGATTCTCTTTTGTCTTTTCTTTAAGTACCTAGAAAATGTCATTAGGATCCTTAGGTTTTCCTGCCTCTGTTTTAGCCACTTCTAATAGATCATCTCAGATGGGCTTGATTTTCAACAGAACTGTGTTAACTCTCTTTCTTAAATGCACCGCTCCACCCCACCGCCCATTTCAATATACTTACCAACAGAGGAAACTATTCTCAACTGTGGAAAATAAAGTCAAACAATATGTAAGATAAATGCAGAAACATGGAAAACAGGCTTGCAGATTTATGAGCACAAAGGGAAAGTACTGTTATTTTGACGTCCTAAACTTTTAAATGATGGCAACACTGAATTATGTACTTCATACAGGAGCCAGGAAGGCACAATTGAAAACGCCTATTCTTTTGACAAATTAGAAGCATTCATTCCAATATCTATTTCTTGTTTACTGGGGATAATGCTGAATGAATCACAGACTGGTGGATGGATGTCCCTTCCAACACTTTTAATTAGCAGCACTGCCTATTAGGATGAACAGAGCATTGCTCTTCTGCCATAGATTACCCCTAACCCCCCTTAAATGGAATAGAAATCTTATTCTCCACAAGGTAATATTCATCTCTTCCCCAGCCAGACAAGCATAGAAAATTAAACAATGGTCCATTAAAAGCCCAGATAATATATTTATCATTTCCAGTTTATGTGAGTTTGCAAGGCAAATATGAGTGGGAGCTATTTGTTATGGTACCTTGGGGAACAACAGGACTGGAGAAGGAGCAGGGAGGCTGCAGGATCTGAGATTTGTAAAAATTCATTTAAAATATGAGAAGCTATTGGAGACAGAGGAAATTAATTACTCTGAGGGACTCAAATGTCACTACTCATTTAAGTGACCTGGTGAGGAAGCTGAGAAACCTTTTTACTGAGGGTTTCTATAGTGGAGGAAGTTGGGAGCTGGGATTCCTCAGCTGTCAATTTTTGTATTTCCTTGGTGGCTTATTGACATGTTAAGCTGATTTGCACCCCAGCCTCCTCTAATGAGTAGAGTTCAATGAGAAATGGGGTTGGGGTGGGGGAACACTTGCCTCCTCCCTCTGCCCCACCACCACCATAGGCTGGCCAGGTTATTTAGATGAACTTCACCATGTAAGTAACTGCTGGACCTAGGGGAAACCTGTAATTTGCTGCAATAGAGAGAAAAGGCTGATCATTTGATGCTGGACTGAGTTTGATCTTTTATTATTGCCTTTCCATCCACAAAGCTATTCTCTGAGGTAAAGGGAATTTGGGAAGACAAATTAAGGTTTTCTACCTAAGGAGGACTAGGGAGCAGTAGCTTCTGAAAATAGTCATCTTTTCTAGACTGCCTGTCTAATAAATCTCTTTAATGAATTCTGCCTATAGACCGAGGTTGAAAATATATAGATTTGTGATGACTTAAAAGCTTAAAATCAGTAAGCATTGAGAGCAATGGAGTAAAAGCGTTCTCATACATGTGCCTTACCTAGACTCGGAAATTCAATGTTTTAATTTGACTTCTGCCATTATGCCCCTGTGAGGCCGTATCCAAGGCACCATAGTCTTCCAGCCTCTGTTGGATGATTTATAAAGCAGGAACAACAATATCTATCTTCTGTGATTGTTAAGAAGATCAATGTGCCAAAAGAGCTTTGAAGGAAGGAAATAGCATCTGGGTGTGTGGTATCCTTATCACCTATTGGTATATTCTGTTTTAAAAGTATTCATTCTCAAACATTGAGGAAACCCAGTGGTCTGCATTCTTGCTTGGGTCAAGGTTAAGGGGCTCGGTAGTACCTCCTGGCTTGTTCAATTAGGAATGGTAAATCAACAAGCCAAAGAAGGAAGAGCAAATGTTGACCTGAGGACTTCTCTAGGAAGACATTATTTACATGGTTTGGGGAAAAAGAAAATAAGTAAGTGAAGCCTACCCTTGGAGAAGGTGGGAGCCCTGGATGTTCGCCTCCAGGGGAGTCCCAAGGAGTTACCACCTCTCCAACTGGAAAACATCCTATGCTTTTGAAATAGAGACACATCATTTATTTGAAGGTGCATCACTAATAAAATCATGCATTGCTGAAGGTAGTGGAGGCAATGTTTGAAGGTTATTCATTTATTCCTAGAAAGAGATGATGAAGTAAACTAGGGCAGTGTCAGTGGAGATAAGAAAAGAGAGCTTTGAGAGTCCTTTGCAAGGAAGAACTTCCATGCTTCAGTAGCCCTGGTGGCAAGCATGTAGAATAGGGAACAGTACAGTGACTCCACACTTCAGAGTGTTCCCTAGGTGCTTGTACTGTCATTAATGGAAATGTCAAAAAGAGGAGGATGCAATCTCTCCCCACAAGGAGCTCAATGGGTAAACAATAATCATATAGAGCAGACAGAAATAAGCCCAGGAGAGCAATGCTTGGAACTGTACTGAGAAAGGGTGCTACTTGAGCTGGACCTCAATGATGAGCAGTCTGTGCTGGGCAAGAAGGGTTCGAGGCAGACATTCCACAGAAGACCAGCTGCATACAGCAGCACTGAGCCACAGTTGGTTAGAGAGAAACACACTTGGCCTGTTATATTTCTTCAGCAACCAGAGAATTTTGGGGCTTGTTTTCTGGGTTTTTTTATTTTTTTTGTTTTTTTTTTTTTTGAGATGGGGTCTCACTCTATCACCCACGTTGGAGTGCAGTGGCATGATCTTGGCTCACTGCAGCCTCAACCTCCTGGGCTCAAGCGATCCTCCCACCTCAACCTCCCAGGTAGCTAGGACTACAGGCACACACCACCATACCTGGCTAATTTTTTCATTTGTTTGTAGAGATAGGGTCTTGCTATGTGGCTCAGGGTAATCTTCAACTCTTGGGTTCAAGCGAGTCTGTTATCTCAGTCTCTCAAAGTGCTGAAATTACAGGCATTAGCCACCATGCCCAGCAGCAACCAGAATTTTGTACACCGGCATGTGTTCAGTGATTTTCAAAGGCTTTCATGCTATTGTTGTGTCCTAGACACGGTAGACTACCTGCCTGTCCTCATTAGCCACTCTTGTAGTAGCCCAGGGACCTGTCCTGAGAAGGTTCAGAATGCATTCTGAATAGTTGCTAAAGCAACTATCCTCATTCCTTAGTGTTCTCTTGTGGGTTTTTTGTTTTGTTTTGTTTTGTTTTGTTTTGTTTTTTTGCCATTACCTTTTAGAATTACTCGAAAGTCTTCAGTTGGCATAATTGAGCCATTGGTTATTCATTTATTGTATTGTTTTAATTTGTCCATCTTTATATTCATCTGTAGCCATCATAGGTGAGATAGTATGCCTTTCCCATTTGGGTAGTAAGATGGTAATAAGACAGGAAAATGTTTTCTTGCTGTTTTTTCTTTTCTCCCCTTTCTTCAATTCTTCCCTTTAGTGCCTCCTATATGACTCTTTATTTTTATTTTTTCAGATTACCTGTACTTACCCTTCTACTTTTCTTCTTCCTTCTTATAGAATCATACATTTTCCAATTTGAAAGAAAGTAGAAGATTCTAGATATCCAGGCCCCAACTGTAAAAACTTTGAGAGGGCTCTTAACCAGGTGGTAATTTCCCCTTTCTTCTCTGTTATTTTTGGTGGCAGTGGTGATGCTGCTTTTCAAAGCTGAATGTCTTAGATTCAAATCTCTGCCCCAAGATGTAACAGCTGTCTGACATTGAGCAAATCAATCTCTTTAAGCTTCAGTTTCACATCAGGAAAATGAAGGTAGCAACAATACTTTCCACAGAGGATTGTTGTAAGACTTAAACAAAATAATGCATGTGAAAGGGTCTGGAACATTACATAGTCTTGACTTATAATGTTAGCAGTTATTACTGCTCATAATAATAAACACTTTCTTGTAAACTTTTAAAATGCAAAGGGCAGATATGTTCATCTTTTTGACAACAAGGAAGGAAGAAGCTGAAGAGACTCTTTCCTACTTTATAGCTGGTCTTATAAAATGAAAATTCCTAAGGGCAGAGACACTGACAGTAGCTAAATCCCTGGGTGCACAGGGAACCCTCTCTGGCTGGAGAATGAACTGACTGCTAAACAGTCAGAAGGCCTGCTAGGTTTCTAAGCTTCTCCTGAGCCTCCAGAGAGCATCTCAGTCAGCCCTCTTCCAGCTACAATATTCCTTCCTGAATAGCATGGTAGCTTTGTAATATACCAATGTGACTAGATTGAATTACATTACCGAGAATCTGGTTTCTTAGTATGTTTTCAGTTAGATAGGCCACAGGGAGACTTGGGGGATACAGGAGGATAGAAGGGAGGTGGCAGCTATCCTGTAACTCACATGCTGTTGCTCATCTGTGGATCCAGATGAACTTTGGTAGCACGAAGCAGCATGTAGGCCTGTAACTGCTTTCCCCCTCCCTGGATTCTCCTTCAGCTTCTCCATGACCATGTCCAGATGTGTGTGCTTAGCTCTTTGACAAAAGACTCTGGCTTCTACAGGTCACCCATATCATCAAGCTGTGAAGCAGTAAAAACCAAGGTTCTCATTCATTCTCATGAGATTTCAGCTTATGCTTCCAGATTCTGAACTGCTCTCAATTTCCCCCTTTAAACCTATTTTCCCTTCCTAATGGCCTGCCCAGTGGGCTTCAAGCTCCAGCATCAGATGTGAGACAACAGACTTACAGACTGCCTAACCAGTCCCCACAGTTGCATAAAACCAAATCTCTCTAGCAAATAAATAGTGCACATATAGTTATAAAATATATATATTATATAATGTATTCATTTATTCATTAGTGGAACAGAACCAACCACTAATAGATTATGTATGTGTGTATGTACATATGTGGGCATGTGTGTATGTGTGTGTGTGTGTGTGTATATATATATACACACATAGACACACATATGTGCATGCACATATACATCATCTACAAGTGCTTGTTTCTGCTTCTCTGGTTGAACCCTGATTGATTCAGACAGGCATGAGCTTTTTATAATAGAGAATTCCCTACTTCATAAGGGAGCCCATTTATTTTCTCGCTTCCCTCTATGACTCCCTTTTCTGTAATACAGCAAAAAAGAAATTAACCTTGTAATCCAAAAATGTTTTTCAGCCCTGATATATCCTACTTTCTCTTCTGGATTTGTGCCCCTCTCAGCCCTAAAGCATCTTACCACCTCTCACTGCCACAGACCTCACCCATTCCAGTTCATTCTCTCTAGTTTCTCGCCTTTTTTGAACTTCCGAATCAGGCTCCTCATAAAATTAACCCCGTAAGTAGTGCTATGGCTGGAGAGGCTCTTCTGACCATTTCATTTTGCCATACTTGTTTCCTCTTCATCCTCCCTGTGCCTTTTGAAGATAATGCCTTGATTCTGAATGTTGATAAGGCACAAGGTGATATAGAGGGAAAAGAGGAAATCAGAAAATTTAGAATCAGAAGACCCTTGTTTGTGTCTGGTCCCCACAGAGTGCATCTGTTTATTTAGCTTCTAAGGGCCTCAGTTTTCTCAGTTGTGAAATGTGCACACTAATCGTTGACCAGCCTATTTTCAGACATTCTCTGAGTCCACTGAAACCTAAGCATCCCTAGATGTTTGAGGTCCTTGAAACTTGAATCCATCTACCCGATCTCAGATTAGCCCAAGCCTAGGTTAGGGAAGTTCCAATTGTGACCAGCGTCGGGCTTAAGAATTTGTAATGGAACGGCAAATCAGGACACATTTTTTAATAAAAATAAATATCTTGAAGTAGTAATAACCTAAATTTGTATACTATTCAGGATCTACCATAGTAAATTTTTGCCTAAATTGTTTCCTGAAGAAGCTGAAGAAATTGAATATACAGTGGTTCCTTTTAAATAAGAGTATATGTAAAATGTCCTTGTATATCAAAAATATCACAAAGGGAAAACACTGAAATATGAAAGAATAACTAAACATTCTCTTCCTTAAACCAGTTAATAACTAACATAAAAGCAAGTGCAAAGCAGACATGACAGAACAATCTATTATAAATCTGACTACAAATGAGGAACTAAAAGCTCTAAGTAAGAGACTTTTAAATAGGAACACAGCCAAGTGATTAAATTAAGTATATACAAATGAAACTGTTATGAATGAATCATGTAACTATCCATTCAAAGACCAGAGCCCCTGACCTCTCAAGCAGGGGGTATCCATGCAAAGAGAAGAGGTAACTCTAGGAACATCTTATTCTTAAAGTGCAACATAGGCAGCCAATTGTGAGTGCACAAACCTGGCTAGAAAAATCTCCGTAATTGGCAGGTATATTGCCCCCAGACAGAGATGTGGAGGATAAAAGGTGACAGCTGAAATCCACATTGATGACCAAGCCTCATTCTGCTCCCCTGCACACATTTATATGTGAACAATAGCCAAAGTTGAATAGCTGGCTTTTCCCCCACTGTCCTCCCCCAGCACACATCCTGCCTATCTTACAAGCATCAAACAAGTGCTGAAGTCCAGCATCTGGCACATGGTAGGTGCTCAAGTAATATTTGTGTGAGGGGCACAGGTATTAATGAATTGCCAAGGAACTCATGGAGAAAGTCTAGAGATACCAGCAGACATTATGACAGCATCTGGGACAAAATGATATGGAAAAAAAATGCCCAAGAGAATTATTCTCTACTAAAGATTTAACATGCTGATGTTCATAACACCTCACCTGCCAAAGGTATCCTATTCAAAATGAAGGAAGCAACAGAACAGGATTAAATTGGCACAGCTGGAGAAGGTCTGCCTGTGTGTGAAGAGCCGAATGTTATCTCCAGGCAACGGATGGAGTTGTAACATGAGGATTTTTATTTTTAGTGTTGGGGAGAAAATGAATTTGATCCAAGAGACACCTAGGGTTGATAAGAGAAGATGGGGCTTGAGGGAGGGAGGGGATATATAATAAGCTCAAATCAAGAAGGCTGAGCAAAGAGGTAGAGTAGAGGGGAGATGTATGGAAGTGGATCTTGTTATTGCAGAGTGGTGCCAGAATGTGTAATGAGGTGCTCCAGGGCACCTGGTCAACACAGGCTCCCTACTGCTTGGGACAAGCAACTTCAGAGTAGGCACCTAACGGCCAGGGAATCAGCTTCCAGTAGATAAACAATATCAGCAATCCTCCTGTATGGAATGTCTATATCCTTTGGGGAACAGGAGATTCTTTATTAAATCACTTCACATGGTATATTATATTTGTCTGTTTGCATTTTTCTCTCACTCTTTACATTTTCCTATAGTACTGAGACATGTTTTTTCATTGTTTGTTTGTTTTGCATCTTTATTTCTAGCACCTAGCTCTGATAACTTAAAAAAAAAATCACTGAGCACTTCCAGATGCTAATTATAATAACTCAGACCCTGGACATGTGAGAAAGCTATTGTTATCTGCATTTGTAAGTAAACAAGCAGAAGATCAGAGATGTGAAGCGGTTTGCTTATAGTCACACGGCTGGTGAATTGCTGAACTAGGACTCTAACCCAGACCTATGCGGATGAAATTTGCCATCTGCTCACAGTTTCCCTAAGTCTCGGAGCCTATAATTGAGCAGGTGATCTCTAAGTTCTTAAGCACTTCTTGGAAGGAAGGAGGCAGAGAAGGATACAGGATGAGAGGATAGATCATGAAAGGGCAAAGGAAAAGATCTGAATACCAACAACCAGACTTGGAGAGTATCTGTTCTGGACAGATCATAGACAAATAAGCCTGACACAAGTATCATTCAGAGATTACGCTGGGGGTACTGAATTATGAAAAAAAGGAATCAGCCCTTTGGGAGGCTGAGGCAGGCGGATCACAAGGTCAGGAGATGGAGACCATCCTGGCTAACACGGTGAAACCCCATGTCTACTAAAAGTACAAAAAAATTAGCCAGCTGTGGTGGTGGGCGCCTGTAGTCCCAGCTACTTGGGAGGCTGAGGCAGGAGAATGGCGTAAACCCCAGCAGCGGAGCTTGCAGTGAACGGAGATCGCACCACTGCACTCCAGCCTGGGTGACAGAGCGAGACTCTATCTCAAAAAAAAAAAAAAAAAAGAGGAAACTGGGAGAGAGTTTCAGCAGGGAACATTGGATTTTATCCATAGAGAAACAGAAATTTAGACTAAGTCAGGTATATAAGAATGTAACATCAAAGTCGGAAAGGGAGTGAGGTGGAAATTTGTGTGAAGCAGAAAGCTCTGCTGGTTGGCTCCCCTGCAATGAGCTAACCCCAACTCACCCATCCCACCTCCACTCCCAGGCCTCAATTTGCTCATTTTATCCTTATAGCAACCTTAGAGGAAATAATTATTATGTTTTAAGGATGAGGAAATTAAGACACTAATTAACTCACTAATGACAGGAGTGAGTTTGAATGCAGTCACCAAGATTAAGTTACTCAGACACCAAACATTGTGGGAGTGTCCAATTTGCTGCAAAATGATGCTTCCAAAGGAGATTTCTATAGGAATTTCATCTAACAGCAGCCTTCATTTAAGCCAAGCATGTCTCTTTCTATAAGTGCATTCAGGAAAAATAAAAAGACTCTCCTGAGCTTGCATGCCCCTAGATTCTTTACCTCTCTGCGGCTCTAATGTTACTCTAATGCTGGTGTCTTTATTTATCAGTGTCTCCGCTGGGGACACTAGCTCTGGGTGTCCCACTGAAGGTAATGTTCCCAGATGGCTCACAAATTAGGTTCAATAAAATGTAGCCATTCTTCTCTTTTAGTGAGTCCTTAGTGCTGAACCCATTTAACTTATCTAATACCCTATTTGAGTTGTTATATCCTAAACATGGATTGATTAGAACAAGGGAATAGGCTCTCAGGGGAATGCAATAAGCTTTTTGAAGTGGATAGAGGGCCTGCTGTGAAGCTGAAAATCTAACTTAAGGCTCCTTTTGCCTCTTGTTAGCTGTGTAGGCTTGGTTTCTTGGGACATCTCCCTCATTCATTTAGCTTCAATTCCCTTACCTGCAAAAAAGGAAAATTAGAAGACGTTGTGAAGAGTAAGAGGTGATATATATGTGAAAATACTTGGCAAAATATAATTGGTTATAGAAACATAAGTTAATATAACACATTTAGATATAAAATATTAATAAGAGTGTACCACCTCACTGGAAACATACCCCTTAGCTGGACATTTTAACAAAAAAAGGAATCAGGAAATTTTAGAAATCTAAGGAACCTCAGAGATGATCTATTTCAGCTTCCCTTTGGACAGATGAGGAATTTGAGGCCCCAAATGATGAGTAATTCACACTAAGTCACATAGCAAATGACACACAGAGCAAACCTGTAATACACGGGACCTGTGTCTCTTGTCATCATCTTCTGCCCACAGCCTCTACTTCCTCCAGCGCCATGCTTCTGCAGACTGTGGCCTTTGATGGAACCATTCAAACCAAGAACTTTCAACTTCACATGCCGGAGAGAAAGTCCATGCCTCTAAAGCCTGACTATTCCAAGTATTTTGGGAACCTTTCTTTTATCTGCAATTAGGAGGATGAATATTACAAGTTTTAGAAAGATGGCCTATCTAATGTGATTTCTGTGGAACTTTGTGTGGTTTGTCTTTTCAGCACTGAAGGGAGTTTCTAGAGTGCTTGTTGATTCTATCTCTGAAACAGACTCAAACATTTTCTTCCCTCTCCAGTGCATTAGAATGTAAGCACTCTGAGGGCAGGGACCTTATCTGTAATCCCTTTCAGAAGAAGACATCCCCAGTGCTGAGCACAATACACAATGCATACTCAGTAAGTATTCGTTGAATGAAAGAGGGCATACCTGCTGGCTCTGGCTTAGTTCATGGTCACATTGTTTTCTCAAGAGCTTCTTAAAGTGCTCCAACTGTAGTCTCACTCCTTCCAAACCCTTCTTCACACTGCCCTCTGGGTATCCTTCTCAATTACAAATATGAAAAGGCGACTCCTCTGCTTAAAACTTTTCAGTGGCTCCTCTTTGCCTACTGGAACTGAAAAAGTTCCTTATTGGAGACTTTATGGTTCTTTATTAAAGTTCTTTATAAAGTTCCTGGCTTTATCTGTAGAATCCTCTCTTTCCATCCCCACCTTTCAACACACACACACACACACACACACACACACACACACACCACTTACACCCTTGTATTTGTTTCTGGCCACACTGGATTACCTATGACTGTTAGAAGAAAAGATCCAACTCTTTCCATACCATTTCTTCTACCTGGAATGCCCTTTCCTGCCTTTGCCATTTGGTGAGTTACGTATTCCTCAGGCCTCTTCCTTCACTGCTTTGGTGTCTTCTGAAGTCCAGTTCATTAGACGGACTCCTCAGGAACATGAACTGTGTCTTTGATCCCTGTGGATTAGGAAATAGGTGATTACCCTGAGCATTAGACCTTTCCCTCCAGCAATACAGATTATTGAGATGAGGTTAAAACTAAGCTGAGTTATGATGATGAGAGCATTTGTGCTAGATCTAAGCACTGGGAGAAGGATGGTTTGCATGGTAGGGTCTGGGGAAGAGCAGAGACTTGCAAACTATTGCAGAGGACATCATTCTCAACAGATCTCAGCCATATCCTCTGACACTCCTCGCCCAGAACTGCTGAAAACATGTACTTTATAAAATGAAAAAATATATAAACACTGATTTTTATCTCCTCATTTAACTCTAATAAAGTTATCACACATGATTTATTGTTTTTATTAATGAAAAGTAACAAAATGCCATGTTTTTGTAAGTACCATTTTGATTATTTATGTATTCATGAATTTCAAGGTTCAAACTAATCTAAACATATTCTATGGAGTTTAGAAATTAGCGAAAAAATAAAATAAACCATCATCACTCACTTGGGTATATTTATTTTTTCTAGTCTTTACATTATACATTTTTATATTTCATTTTATATGACTAGTATCAGATTATATATATAAATATAAAGCCTAGTTTGTTTTACCCATGCCAAAAGTGTTTCTCTATGCTGCCAAATACTCTCAGTAACAATCATTGTAAACAACTGAATAATATTCCATTGAGTAAATGCTCCATTATTAAGTAGATCCACTGTAATTCATTTAGTCATTTCCCTATTGTTGAAGACTGGTTTCCTTGCAAGTTTTTATCTTTATCAGTTATATATGAGGACACCTTCATAACACAAAGATATTCCACTATTTGTTGTTATTGCCTTAAGATGTCTGTGATGCCTACTACTAATTTGTAAGCACTCCCCTTACTAAAAACATTTAATGCCCTCTTACATTCTACCTCCTTTCCAAGATTGAAGTTGATCCATGCTCCCTAATACGGAATCTGAAGATCTTCATACCCTGGTGCTTGTCTAAGTCCCAGCATCCTGTCTTTATCAACCCTGCCTCTCATGTTACCCCCACCCGCCGACCTGCCTTGGATTTGATACACATACCAAGCTGTGCTTTCAGCCCTGTGCTGGTGCTCAGACTGCATGATGACCTCAGCTGCCCCTACACACACCTGCATATACCCACCACTCTGCTCAAATCCAGATCAGATGGTGCCTACTCTGGGAATTCTTTGCTGGCTCCTACAGAATAGATTAGTTACCTTTCCCCTGGGATTCCATGATTCCCCATGCATATCTTTATCATTATGCTGACAATACTCCATTGAAAATATATGACTCACTGAAGCTGGGAATGCATTTTTTTTCATTACTTCCCCAGTTGCTTGAATAATACCGAACACATTGTTAAGTATGACATAGGTGATACACCTATCAGTAGATTTGGCAACTGAGATATTCCTGTAACATGTTATGGGAAGAGCAAAATACATAAAGTATTAGTAGATAGTAAGTATCTCATTTTATCCCATTTTTAAATGGTATGAAATATTAGTAAAGCACAAAGAAGAAAAATATTGTGAGATTGCTGTAAAAAAAAAAAAAACCCGCATACTGAAGAATATGCAAAGTCCCCAGTTAATTTATGCACAGCTTTACAAATAGGTAACTTTTTTTTAAATTTTTATGATCCTGTCTCATTAACTACCATCCATATGTTAATGATATCCATATTTATCCATATTTATATTATCCATCCACATTTCTCTCCAATCCTAGCACTCCCCTGAACTTAGAACTCCATCTGTATCCTCAAACATCTCCATTGGATGTCTGCTGGCAACTCAAACTTCAAGAAAATTCAGAACTAAACTCTTGATTATCTGCCCCAGCTATTCCTTCCACAACCTTTTCCATCTTAGTAAATGGCAACTCCAGTGTTCCAGGTGCTCAGTCAGAAATCTTGGAGCCGCCTTTGACCCACCCCCGTCTTTTGTACATCCCATATCTCACCCACGAGCACATTTTGTTGGCTCTGCCCACAAACTGCATTCAGGGTTGAACCAGTCCTCACTGCCTTCTCTACTGCTAGTACCCTGGTCAAAGCCACTATCACTGTTCATCTGGATTATTGCAAGGACTTCCTGAATGATTGCTTAGCTTTCAACTTTGTGCCCATATTTTACACACAGAAGAAGAGTATCCTTTCAAATGTCCTCCTGTCCTTGTTTAAAGCCCTCTAATGACAGCCCATCTTGAAGTCCTAGCACGGTGTACCAGCCTGCTTGGGCTGCCATAACAAAATACCACAGACTGGGAGGCTTAAACAACAGACATTTATTTTCTCACAATTCTGGAAACAGGAGGTTCAAGATCAAAGTGTCAGCAAATTTGGCTTCTGGTGAGGCCTCTCTTCCTGACTTGTAGGGAGCAGCTCACTCACTGCAGCCTCGTGTGGGCTTTCCTCTATGCATACTCAGGGAGTGAATGGGAGAGAGTGCTCTGGTGTCTTCATTTTCTTATAAGGACACCAGTTTTATTAGATTAGAGCAGCGGTCCCCAACCATTTTGGCACCAGGGACTGGTTTCATGGAAAACAAATTTTCCACAGATCAGGGTCGGGGGGATGGTCTCAGGATGATTCAAGTACATTACAATTATTGTGCAATTTATTTATATTATTATTACATTGTAATAGATAATGAAATAATTGTACAACTCACCAAAATGTAGAATCAGTGGGAGCCCTAAGCTTGTTTTCCTGCAACTGAGAGTGTGATGGGAGACAGTGACAGATCATTAGGCAGTAGAGTCTCATAAGGAGCACAAAGCCTAGATCCCTTGCATCCCCTGTTCACACTCCCATGAGAGGGTTCACACTCCCATGAGAACCTAATGCCATAGCTGATCTGACAGGAGGCAGAGCTCAGACTGTAGTGCGAGTGATGGGGAATGGCTGTAAATACAGATGAAGCTTCGCTTGCTTGCCTGCCGCTCACCTCTTACTGTGCGGCCTGGTTCCTAACATGCCATGAACTGGTACCAGTCCATGGCCTGGGGGTTGGGAACCGCTGGATTAGAGTGCTGCCCTTATTACCTCGTTTAACCTTGATTATCTCCCTAATGACTCTATCTCCAAGTAACATCATGTTTGCGTTGGGGCTTCAACTTGTGAATTTGGGGAGACACAATTCAGTTCCCATGTGATTCATGGCACAATGTCCTCACCTCCTTCAGCTGCTATAGCCAGCCCGGTCCCCTGTACCTCCATGAATACTCCCAACATGCTCCCATCTCAGGGATGCTGAACTGGCTGTCCCTCCATCTAGACTGTCCTCCAGGCATCTGCATGGCTTACCCCTTATAAACTTCAGATTTCTGCTCAAATGCCATTTATTGGTTATTTCTTCTTTGACCACCTTATATAAAATAGTATACCCTCCCCACCCCATTGCCATATCTCCATACTCTGTACCTTGTTTAACTTTTCTCTAAAACATTTTCACCACCATTCCATATTTATTTGTTTATTCCTCTTTTCCCCCTCCATTCCACTGGGGGAAGTATAAACTCCTGAATACAAGAATTTCATTATACCTTTTTGTTTACAAGGATATTGCTGGCACCTAAAACAGTTCTGGCACACAAAAGATGCGCAATAAACATTTGTTGAATGAATGAAGTTTCTTTCTTTCTTTTCATTCTTTCAGCTTTCTTATTTCAGCTTCAACCCAAATCTGGAAGAAAGTAAGGTAGATATTTGCTCTATTTTTACACATTAGGAAAACTAGTACTTATAAGGGTTAGGTTTCATATCTGTAGTGATCATTTCATTTGTTGGGTGCTTAATATTGCCAAGGGATATGCATACTATTATATTTGCTTTCATTTAATCCTTAGAGTAATCCTAAAAGATTATATATTATTATCCCTATTTTAACACAATTACTTACACCTTAGAAAGGTTCAATAACTTGCCCAAGGGAGCCACTATTAAGTAACAGCCCAGATCAGAACCCTCATCTGACTTTAAAGAGCTTGTTTTTATCTGCTATTATAGCTCACATTCTTTCAGCACAATGCCGTGTGCCAGGTACTATGCTAAATCTTACATTATTGTCTTCATTTTGAAGATGAGATCACTGAGGCTATGAGATGTTAACTCTTCAGGGTCACACCAACCTGACCTTAAAGTCTGTCAAATGCTAGCTGTCTTCTTTAAAGAGGCAGGTCCTGAACCTAGGATTTCTTACTTTCGGTTTCCCTGCCTTTGTGCGCTAACTGCCTAAATTAACCCTACGGTCCAGGATGCGCAAGCCATGGCACACTGTAAGTTTACATTTGCAATTCTGGTCTCAATAGACTCTTGTGACACAGAAAATGTGGACTGACAAAGCAAATTAGTATGACCATTAAAAATATTGACAAATGTTATATGAGCTAATCATATTTAAAAGATTGTTCAGTCACTCCCAGGTTAGGTCCGCTTCTTTGTCCCTATTCTCTTTCTTCTTAGATACCTGGCAAAATGTACGTGTGCTTCACTCCGGGTCTTTCCCTTCCTCTAATGGCATAGCTTAGGTTCAATAGTGAAGAAGGATAATTGAATCTATTTTTCAGACTTTCATCGGCAGGCTCTTTTCTGGGCACATATTATTAGAATTGTGGGAATCAGACATTTCTTTAAAGTAGGATTGTTGAGCACAGCCAAGGAGATTATTAAAAGACATTACAATGCCAGCCTTAGAAAACATATGGGATACCTAGATTCCCCGCTCTATCCCTCCCTTCCCAGCACAAAGCTTATTCAAACATCTTTCCAGGAACAGCATTCTTCCTTCAACCAGTCCTCAGCAGCCTGCTCTTGCGGTCCACTTGCCCACCACACATTGGGCCAATGATTCTGAATGTGTGGTTCCAGGTTGAGCAGCATCAGCATCACCAGGGAACTTGCTAGAAATAAAGAAAGTCAGGCGTCATCCCAAACCCACTAAACCGGAAATCCTGGGAGTGAGGCCAGCCTTCTGTTGTCACAAGCCCTCCAGGTTATTCAGACGCATGCTCAAGTTTGAGAACTCATGAATGAGAAGTGTCATCTTGGCCTTCTCCTCTCCTCACAGCCCCAGCCCTGCAGTGTTAGACAACAGGACACAGCTGCTTCCGATCTTACTCTTCCATCAAGCCACAGCTAAAGTGACAGAGAGTTCTACTCCGGGGCTCAGATCCTGACATACTTGATACAGGGCTTTGAACCCGATTTAGAGAACAATATTCTGAACTGTAAAACATATAGATAAGCCATGTTTACTGAATACTTATTGTCTGCTTTAGAAAAATCATATTACTAACCTTTCCCATGTTGATCATATCTTTGGTCTTACCTAATACAGCATAATAAGAACTACTGTTGAATCTAGTACATTCTGTTTGCTTTAAATTTTTTTTTAAAAAAGTATCCATATGATGCATTTAAAACACATAGTACTATGACTCCTGTCAGAGAATAACAATTCCTTACTTCCCACATACCCACCACTCTGAAACTTTTATTATTTTAACATTTCTTCTGTTATTTTACTCCATTCTAAATAACACACTTACATTGCTATGTTCTGATTTGTCAATTTTAGGTGTTATCTCTTGACTTCCTCTTACCATGGGTGAGAATTCCATTCTCCTGAGTTTTCCTTCCCCTCACAACTGTCACACAATTCTCCTCCCCACTGTTTCAATTCCACCCCAACCTTCCTCTGTCTGTGTCTTCCTGGTGCTGAATTTCTGCAGTGAAATTGAGAATTTATTGATGGCATCCAACCCCATCTCCATCCTATCTTAGAGTTTTAGCTTCCTCCACCATGCTAGTCACCTACCACTTTCCCCTCTGCTTCTAGTCTCATAGAGTACTGATACTGACACCTTTCATCTGCTGTGGCTGATCCTAATTCCATGTCAAACTGGAAGTCCACTCACGATAAACACACAGCAAATTTCACACAAACACTATTAAAGATTTATTTTTCTAATAACACTTTAATTTAGAAACATCTGGTAATAATATATACTAGAGTAGTACTCCACTAATAATTTATACTAGAGTAGAACTTGTACCAAGTTCCACACCTATGCAGCACTACATTATAATAACCCTCTTACACATGTGGGATGATTATACGAGTCCTTTGGAGACGCTCTAATATTTAATTCTTACAGCAGTTCTGCAATTTAGGTATACCAGGTCCATGGCCTCCCTAAATCCCATATCCCTCAGACAATATCTTCTACTCCCTGTAGACTGTTCCCTCGGAAGCCTACAATGGAACATTTGTTGTGCCTGATATCACCTCTTCCCACTTCCCTGATCAATAACTCTGACACGTCTCCTGATGCTAATACCCGATTACCAATCTATCAGAGGACCCTGTGTCCTGGTATGGAGCAGGGAAAGTATCAGCCTTGAGTGAGGAAAAAAAGCCAGTCTTCTTCACCTCTGCGATTTGGGCTACTGAACCCTCCTTTGGGTCCTGGTACATTTCGCTGCCGGATGTCAGGTTAATCTCAGTCTGCTAACTCCATTTTAGTGATTGCCAAGTCTGTGGCAAGATAACAATTCTGTTATGTCCATTTTTTGTTTTACATACTATCAGTATTTTATTTTGAAAGCACACAAAATTTATAAAGTAAAAGGTTCAAAGAAACAAAGCTATTTAATGTACTTCAAATACAAAAGCATATAAAGATGATATAAACATCAGGGAAATTTTGCAAAAGGTAAACATAACTGTAATATAAATTATTTGTAGATGTAAATCACTAAGTTAAATATTCAAACCATAAACTAAATAGCATATAAACTAGAAAAATGCAGTTAATTATGGAAATTGAAAATAAAAATGTTACTTGCTCTTTTTAAAATGTGCTAATTAAAAAATGAAATTATTCAAGTGACATCAATGATTTGCAAATATATTTTTATGCAAGCTTCACTTGCTGCTGAAAAAGCTTTTCTGGTGATTTTGTGAATAGTCAGAAGAATGGTGAAGAGACACTTAAGAACTAACCCTAAATATTTTCCTCTGAATTTCAACTTTAAATAATTTTATTTCTTATTTGATAATTTTGAATTTTTGTTTGAACAACCCTTCCTTCCATGCTCATCCCAATAAAGACTATACATAGGTTTTGTATTGACAAGGAGCTATGTTTCCTGCCCGCCCCCACGAAAGAAAATATATTTGATAAGTCTACATCTTCTGTATTTTTATCATGTGTAGTTGGTGGCTCTGATGCACAAGTCCCTGTATCCATTTCCATACTGTCACATTCATATTCTGTTTTCTCAGAAATTTTTTGAACTGCAGCAGTAATTATTCTTTCAATAGGAGTTTTGCAGGACCATAATATGGTTGCTAATTACAATTCATGAAGATCTGGACATGTCTAGACTGGTAGGCTTTGTATCAGTTTGTTTTTTCACACAATTTGAATAATTAAATTGTTGATCTTGCTCTACAGATATTAATACCTAGAATTTTGGTTATTTAAAAATAACAAAAATAGCACACCAACAAATCCATGGATATTTCAGTGGTAAAATAGCAGAGTATATTTTAATTCCACAATTTGGTCATCTCTTCTTCCTCCTCACGTGGGGTGCCCAGGATGCTTTGAGGCCAGGACTCCCTTTTATTAAATGGTACTCAGTGAAGTAAAGTAATTAGCTTGGGGTCATGTGGCTAGCAAGTATCAGCATTAAGATTTGAACTCCTCACGCCTGTAATCCCAGCACGTTGGGAGACTGAGGCAAGCGGATCACAAGGTCAGGAGATCGAGACCATCCTGGCTAACACGGTGAAACCCATCTCTACTAAAAATACAAAAAAAAAAAAAAATTAGCTGGGTGTGGTGGCGGGCACCTGCAGTCCCAGCTACTCAGGAGGCTGAGGCAGGAGAATGGCGTGAACCCGGGAGGTGGAGCTGGCAGTGAGCCGAGATCACGCCACTGCACTCTAGCCTGGGTGACAGAGTGAGACTCCATCTCAAAAAAATAAAAAAATAAAGATTTGAACTCAGTTCTTTGGATTCTAAAAACAGAGTAACTTTTGCTATCTCTTAGTAGATAACCCTATCCTTTTATATAAATAGACCCCATGTTGTCTATCCTTAGGGTGAAACAAATAACTGACATTTTTTCTCGCAGAAATAATCACTTCGCATAGCTTTAAATTTTCCCGAGGGAGGATTATCGAACACTAGAATGGACTCTTGCAACAAGTTATAACATTTCTTTTTACATCATTCTTAAAAATAATCGACATGAGGAGTTTTAAAATTTGCACGGGTTCCAAATGGCCTCTCAAGATCTCCTCCCTACTGCGATTCTGCAGGTCTGTGAAAACTTAAGACAATTAAAATCCGAAGTCAGTCTCCCTAATATTTGGTCCTTTGGCTGTTTGTTGCCCTGCAAATGAAATATCTGGATGACAGGACTGAGTGATTTCTCCCTTATTTTTGAGTCTCATGTAGCCTCAGACTTTGTTTGCTGCTATGCCATTATCAAAGCAGCCAGGTGGAAGGGATATCTCGAGAAATTGGAAATAATCTTGGTTGTCTTTCCTCTATTTGCTCCTTTCATCTTTTTCCTGTTTAATAAGCACAAAGTAAACACAGAACTGATTTTTTTATTCTGAAATGTTATGAACATTAAGCTCTGAGTATTATCATGGGAATGCATTTCATTTGAACTCAGAGGAGCCTTAATGTAATTTTTTAAAGGGGGAAAAAAAAACCCTCAACCTTTGTAATGCTATGACAATATCTCTTTGCTCCGTGGGTCTAGAAGGCCTCCTTCTGGCAGGTTCCAAATCAGCTCAGTTTTTGTTTTGTTTTGTTTTGTTTTTCAGGTTCTTGAGCTATCTGGAGATCTAAGTTCTAACTACCTAGGCAGCATTGTGAAAGATTTGAGCCTGTAGTAGGCTCTTGACGTGAGTTTCTCCATTTAACTCAGACACACGCCTACCAATTAGTTCATATTATCTCATTTTAGTAATAAGTCAATTACAATTCAAAGTGGTTGAATGATGTGTTATGGTGACCCTAGAAAACTAATATGTTTCAAAATTCTTCCTCCTTGTCTTTCATACTTAGGTTGTGTTAGCTCCTGGGCAGTCCTCCAGTCCCGTCTGTCAGATCTCTCTCTCCCCTCCTTACCTCAATAGGGCCCTAGAGCACTCAGGTGTGTTCCCCTAGTTAATGGTAGGTGGGTGGGTTTTTCACACAAACACTGCAGCCAGTGGTCACATGAAATCTACATCAGCCTATAAATATTGATACTGTCAAGGCACAAATAGCTGCTGGCCATTTATAAGAAATGCATGTGTTTCTGACATATTTTTAGTAATCTTTTCTAAAGTAAGCTTAGAATTTCTGCAACATGTAACAGTAAATGTGTCCCTTTCATGTAGTGCAATACAGAGCAGAGAACTACTCATAAGAATTGTGTGAGTTTCTGAAGATTTAATTACTTATATAATTGTATGCATTGTTACACATTTATGTTTTAATCAAAGGTTTAAAATTTGTAAGAACTGTAAGAACTCTATGAAACTAGAAAAATACTAAGGAGACTAATGAAGAGAGATCAAATAGGCAGCTAATTAAGTTAATGTGCATTCAGTGCTTGGAATAGCACTGGGCACATAGTAAGCTCAATATAAGTGTTAGATGTAATTATTGCTTTGAGACAAAACTGAAAATCTCCAAATACAAAGAATCTTGGGAAATATTGAAGAAAGAGTAAAAACTGGAAATGAAAAGAGTAAAATTTTATAAAACTAATTTGATGAAAGTGCCAGATGAAATAACCAATAAGTTGTAACACCTGGAAACTAAATAGGAAATGTGGGTTGTAAATGTGAGTGCTGCAAATAAAGACATTTGGTAATCAGTGAAAGATTTTTTGAATGACTGGTATAAAGGAATATATCACCAAATAGGGTTAGATATTTTATAAGTTTTTAATTGTCTGCCTTCACAACAGACAATGAGCTTCCTAAAGGAAGGGTTGGGATTTTATGTGACTTATTTAAGTAGTTTCAGGGTCTAGTACCTGATACCAAGTGGCCACTCAGTGAATGTGTGATGACTGAAGTAACGAATGAATGAATGAATGGTTGAATGGCTGACTTAAGGTTCATGAGTTGGACAGGAAAAGGTGGAAGGAATTTACTAAGATAGCCACAATATCTGCCACATCTCTCTTCATATCTGAACTGTCCATTCCTTTGTATCTTCAAACTGTGACTTCAGCCCGACCTCTAAAATTAATTGCTAACACTTGTGCAGCACATTACACTTTATAAACACTTTTTTACATGTCAATGCATTGACTTTGATCTTAAAACATCCCTGGAGTGCCAGGCAAAGCTATCTGTTTTACAAATGAGGAGTCTGAAGCTCAGAGAGACTGTGACTTACTCAAGGTCACACCCATGAGGTGGAGTCAGGACTCAGTTCCAAATTATCTCAACCCAATCAGGTGTTCTCTTCACTTCACCATCGGCTATGGCACACAAAGAAGGCCATGAATATCTCCACTCTTAGGGGAGTTATAACAGTCTTCCCAAGGAGGTAATAATTGAACTGGGCCTGAAACCATAAGCACTTGGCATCTTCTTCTGCCAAAGTAGCCAGGAAGTAGTGCGAGGAAAGTTGTTAACTCCAAGGATCTTGGAAGGACTAGGCACTGAGACTTGAACAGACAGCAGAACTAAAGGGCCTGTTGCCCATCCCACCCTCAGTAATTGTCGTGATGCAGCATATTCTGCTGGGCTTAGGGCCAGTGCAATGCATTTACACAGTAAATGCAAACAGCAGGGGCTATGGAGTCAGGTTTTGGTTCAAATCCTACTTAGGCCCCTTAGTTATTATAAGACCTGGGAGAGATCTTCTTTTCAATTTTCAATTAAAAATATTCATTCAACATTTATTGTATGCCATTTAGTGACTAACTAGATTCTGATGACATAGTGGTTTAAAACAAAATTGCTTCTCCCATTACAAGTTGTCTGGTACTAAACAAGTATACCATTTCATATGTAATGAGTACACAAAAGTTGTAATGGATAATAAGCAAAGACCTTAGCACATGTCTGGTACAAAGTAATGGTTCCAGCAATGGTAGCTATCTACAAGGGCTTGAGAGACATGGTGTATTAGTGAGGTTCACTAAAGAAACAGAATCAACGGGATCTATAGGAAGAGATTTATTATAGGGATTTGGGTCACACCATTATAGAGGCTGAGAAGTCCCACGATCTGCAACCTGTAAAGAAAAGCCAGTGGGTATAAGTCAGCTCCAGTCTGAAGGCCTGAGAACCAGGGGAGTCAATCATGTAGATTCCCAGTCTGGGTCCAAAGGCATGAGAAACAGGAGCACCAAGGACAGGAGAAGATGGATGTCCCAGCTTAAGCAGTCAGGCAGAAAGCAGTGAATTTCTCCTTCTGCCTTTTGTTCTATTCAGACCCTCAACAGATCAGATGACTGTCCCTCACACTGGAGAGGACGATTTCTACTTTATTAAATTCACTGATTTAAACTCTAATCTCATCCAGAAACACCCTCACAGAAACCCCCAGAAGTAATATTTAATCTGTGCACCCTGTGGCCCATCAAGTTGACTCATAAAATTAACCATCACACATGGCACAAAGGACTGAATGTTTATGTTTCCCCACAATTTATATGTTGGAATTCTAACCCCCAAGGTGATAGCATTAGGAGGCAGGACCTTTGGGAGGTGATTAGGTCATGAGGACAGAGTCCTCATAAATGAGATTAGTGCCTTTATGAAAGAAATCCCAGTGAGATCCCTCACCTCTTCTGCCATGTGGGGGCACAGTGAAAAGATGGCCGTCTATGAAGTAGGAAGCAGGCCCTCATCAGACACCCAATCTGCTGGAGCCTCAATCTTGGACTTCCCAGCCTCCAGAACTATGAAAAATAAATTTATATTATTTATAAACCACCCAATTTATGGTGCTTTGTTATAGCAGCCCAAACACAGTAAGACACAGGGGAAGGTTGTACCTGACCACTCATCCTCTCCAAGGCTCTGTGTGGTCCAGTTTCGCTAGCTGCCAGCATTCAAGATGAGATCGTCCTCTGACGTTAATGATCCCTGCAGTTAGATCTCTAGACATCTCAATGCCTTCACATCTATTAGGCATTTTAATTACCACAGCCATCCTCTGTGGTGTGAGTATGGTCTTCTTCTAGTAATAGATTCAGGCCACCATAGCTTGTGACCCACAGAACACAGCAGGCTAGAGGTGAGCTTCTGCACTGCCCTGGTGTTCCTGTAGCCCAGAGAGCACTGGCCATCATCTCCTTAGAAACCTTCGCCAGCTCCTCACTGCTACCCAAATAGGAATACAACCTCCTTGACACTGCATACAGAAGTGCTTCTCAAATGCAGATCTGTGGAAGCAAGCACAGTAATCATGATGAATAATCAAGTTGTCACTGCTTTGAAGCAAACTTGAGGGAAAAAAAAGGGATTCCGTAATGAGCTTTACCTAAATCTAAATGATCCATTCCAAACTAATATCTTTTATTCTTATTGTTTCTTCTGTTACATTAGGTGTTAACTGTCACCCATTTCATACAATTACAGTGCTAATAGACAGTATTTTGGTAAATGTCTTTATTTAATAAAATAAAGGTTTGACCCAACTTTTTGGTTTATTTTTGAAACTGGCCTATGAGATCCAAAGGATAGGGCTTTTGTACTGAGCCAGAACTGGTGTACAACTGTTAGAACTATAAGGCCTTCTTCTTCTAGTCGCTCCCCTGATTCCTGTTCTTCACTCTCTCCTTCTCTTTTCCTTTTTTCCTTTTCTCTTTCCCTCCTCTAATTTAGCTGCCTGACTTTATCTTTCACCATTCCTGAAACTCTCTATAATTGCCTATGTCTTTGTGTCTGTCCCTGCCCATCCCTTTGCCTGGACACCTTTTTTTCATCCTTCAAGATATTCTTTAAAGCTTCATCTTCTCTTTAACTTCCATCTACTTTCTGAGACAGTTCTAAACACTGTTTTGCCAGAGTGGGTGCTGCTGATTGCCGGTGTAATACTTCCACTTTCTTAACAGGATTGTTTGCCTTCCCTATAAAACCCTGAGGCCTACAGGGGCAGAAATGGAGCCACAGCCTTCTTTTTATCCTCTGCTAGTGCCTAGCCCAGTGGCTGGCCTGTCCCTATAGACACGGTGAGTGAGATAAGGAGGGAGATGGGGCATGAGGCAAACAGAGAGAGAGAAGAAATACAGAGAGACACAGCACGGAGACAGAAAAATACACACAGAGAAAAGATAGAGCCAGGTGTAGAACAAGGAGGAGGGAAAAGGAGGGAGGAAAGAAGAGAAGGAAAAAAAAGAGAAATCTGTTGTGAAAAGAAGGATAAAGGAAAGAACAAAGGAGGGAGGTAAAGGAGAAAAGGACCATGGGAGAGAAGGTTGTTGTGGTACATTTCAAACTCGCCTTCTCAAGGTGAAAATGCCTTCCTTCCCAGCATCCGCCTTTAACACATGCAGGGGGCTTTGACTTGTTGTTCACTTTTCATCTTATAATTATTTGAATACATTTGCATTAAATTATATTTAGATTTTCATCATCTCTGTAATTTCCCAAGATAAATAGAAAAATCTTTTAAAAAATGAAAACACTATAGACTGTGTATTTAACCTTACAAAATTGGCAATTCATTAGAGAAAGAAGGCATTTGCTGCTTTAGCAAAAATATTTTGTTCAAGAAGATAGTGTCTGCCAGTATATGTAGGAAAACTCCCAAATAAGTTTTAGAATGACAGATCTTCATTAGCTTAACTCTAATTTTAAAGGTTTTTTTGGTTAGAAATGTATATATGGTTTTGTTAATGTGGGTCATTAGAAAGCACCTCAATTTCATAAAATTACAACTTATCGTTTATAAGTGCATAATGTCATTTTTTTCTAACTTTGGATCTTTAAAAGTAAGTGAAAATTAACATTTCAAACCCAATTCTCCAAATGGAGGCAATGATAAATACACAATTACGGGTGCCCTTGAATGAAAAAGTGAGTTCTCATTTCAAGTTGGGTATAACTGTCTTAGCAACTATGATCCAGGGAGCTCTTGAGTACTAAACACACTGCTTGTCTCGTTGAATATGCCCAACCACATTTTTGTCCCTTTCATCATTTCTATTTCACCCATATGGAAACTGAACTCTGAGAGTTTAAGTCACTTGGGAAAGGTCACATAGCTGGTAAGTGGCAGAGCTGAGTTTCATCCTGGTGTCATCTGACACCAGTAGCCGGTGAACCAAAGTGTTCTTCCTGATATGATAAGGATTTACAACCTGTTAGAGACTGATTGATTCACTGACCTCTAGCCTGAAAAGATGAAAGGAGGAAAAAAGGAATTGTAATTTATTAAGTGCCTACTATGCATCAAGCACCTCAATGTATCCTTCCATTTAACTCTGCCAACGAACCTGTGGGATAGGGACTTTCGCCCCTTCGGCTCCCAAGAGAGGTGAAGCAGCTTGCTTGGGGTCCCCAGAGAGACTCTCCAGTCATTCAGATGCCACAATAAGGCATGAAAGTCCAAAGTCTTCATAGCCTGCTTCAGTGGAGGAAAGAAGCATTCTTTGTATTTGTTCAAAGAGCTGAAGCACTACTTGCCAGACAGTGTTTTGTTAGTGCATAGCATGAATTCTCTCATGGACTCCCCACAACAGATCTGTGAAGGAAGCATGTTATCTGGACCTCTTTCTTCACCTTAGAGCAGAGATGGATTTGACTTCAGGGCACGGGCAGGTGTGAGAAGACAATCATCTCAGGAACAAGCTAGAACTGGAGAAAGCGGTCCGGCCTAACGGCATTGAAATTCTGACTATTTCAAAACACATCCCTGTCCACAGAAGCCTGTCTGCAGGCCTTGTTTATTCTGTCAGTTCCTTATCCCAGCCTAGTGGGGTATGTGGCTTCTTGCATGTCCCACTCAGTTTACAGAGCCTAACAATATCATTCATACTCCTATTTTAAGACAGTATGGTTGATGCTTCTGACTCTGGTACTCCAAAACCATCCATTCCACTTTCCTGCAGCTTCAAAAGTAGCTCCACACAGTGCTCTTGTTATTACAAGACCCTTAATTGTTATTAATTGCCATTGAAGGTGATGATAATTAACGCACTGTAATGAAGTGCTAGACCACCATCCTGGCATGTGTATTTAACCTATGCTTGTCTAAGGAGTTCAACAAATTCGACAGAGACCTTCCTGCCTTGGTGCTGAAGAAGACACAGGGGCGTATGAGTTAATTTAGAGATCCGGAAGCCCTGGGCCACTCCTTCCGTGGGAAGCTCTCACTGCCTGTGGCCCATGCTTTCCTGCTTCCTGTCAGCTCTGCCGGCTCCCTGCTGCCAGGCGGCTTTGCTTGTTCAGAACAGCAGGCTTGTTTGATGGCATGCCAACACGGATTTCAAACACCAATTACCACTCCGCCGATGACAAATACGACGTGAAAAAAAGCAGCAATGATCATTTAATAAATTTATTATGAAGACTAATGGCCCTTCTATAAATCACTGTGCCTTATTACTGAAAAACCTCAATTATTCAGACATGGAGACAACAGGGTTAATTTTTAAATCATGGAAGCACAACTTCTGGATGGCCTTAGGAGGACCTTGAGGGATCCTCATGGCCTAAACTAGGGAGTAAAACTCAAAGAAGACCAGGAAGGGGAGACAAGTGACTAGGAAGTGCACAGAGCAAACACCATCTATGTTCTAGGTAGGCATTTTCTCATACACTTTATAGAGAAAAATCCCAGCTAGTCCTCACAAAATTGCACAAGGGCAGTGATGGAGCAGCAAAATGCTTAAGAATATCAGCTTTGGAATTAAGTTAGCCCTAGCTCAAGTCTAGAATCTACCAGATCATAGCTGTGTGATCTTGGTCAAGTTACTTAACCTCTCTGTCTCACTTCCCTAGTTCATAAAACAGGGAAAATGATAGTAGCTACCACACAGAGTTGCTGTTGTCATGATTAAACACAAGAAAATGTGGTGAATACTTATCACAGAAAACATTCCGTATGTTATCATTAAGTCAGTTATTATTTTCGTACTTTATACATGAGATGATAGACTATCATCAAAGTTTAGTATCTCATCCACAGACACACAGCTAATAGTGCAGACTGGATTCAAACCCATATCTATGTCCAGCTCTGCCACCTTGGTCTAGCCTTGCAACTTTCCTGTGTGAGTGGGTAATGTCAAGGTTTGCAGTGGCGGGATTTACTGGGCAAAAGATGCTTTGCACAGTCCCCTTCATCTCATTCCAAACCAGAAGTAAGAGTCTCTCCTCCTGCCTCCATGCCAGCTGTCTTCTAATGGGTACAAATGTCAACACCCGCAAAGGGTGTAATTGAAGATACAGGTCTCTTATTTCTGAAAGTGATTGAAAACATGCATACTCACCTTTTCTGTTTGTTTGGTTTTGTTGTGTATTTCTTTAATAGTTGAGTATAAATACCTGCCCTCCCACCTCTCCTGTTTCTTATCACACATTGCATCACACATTTAAGCTACTGCAGGACTGCTTGGGATATTTGAGTCTGGACTCCACTGCCAAAGCCTACTGGCGCCTTGCTCTATGTCTGTGTCTCTGTATACAAATAGCTCAAGAGCAATATGCAGAAGATTGAGTTGGTCAAGCAATTGGTTAGTTCAAAAAATATCTCAGTCAAGAAGTAATCGGGGGCCTATCTGTGTCAGGCAAGGAACCTGGCAATGAAACCATGCAAATGAGGGAAGCATTAGTACTTTGGAATATGGTTTTGATTGCCCTCAGAGGCAAGTCAGTCACTCTCTGTAGCGAGAATCCCACTTACTACCAAAGAGTTGCAACAACATTTACTGAGTGCCTGCTAGTGCTGGATCACATGCCAGATCCAGAGGCGCAGGCAGTCAGGGATCATGTGTGCACTTTTCCATGGAGGAACTTACAATCGCCTAGCCTCAGAGCCCCCAGCCTAAATCCTCTTAGGGACAACCTCAGTTTCCCCCAAACTCTGCAGAAATTGGAAGACCTAAATAAGCCCCAGCATTGTTCAAAAGTACAGAAAGTAAAGACAGAGGGTAGGAGAGTGCTTCAGTGAGGGTTCATGAGTTCTGCGCCCCCTTCCCTACCCCCATTCTCTGTCCCAGCTTGTTATTCCCTCACAAGAGCGGTACAATTACTGAGTAAAAGGAAGGCCTTTTATCGTTTTCAGGCCAAATCTCCCCTCCTCAGGGCTCCTACACACACACACACACACACACACACACACACACACACAATCCTACTCCCTCTCTTACACACACACTCAAGCTCATGAATTCTCTCACACACACGTGCATGTGCTCACACACATACACACACACTCAAGCTTATGAATTCTCTCACACACACATGTGCATGTGCACACACACATACACACACACTCAAGCTTATGAATTCTGTTTTCTCCTCCAACACACACAAGTTCAAGATCATGAATTCTGTCTCTCAGTCTCTCACATGCAAACACTTTCTCAAACAGGCACACAAGCTTAACTGTGTGAATTCTCTCTCTCTCTCTCTCTCTCTCTCATACACACACACACACACACACACACACACACCCCCTTGTGACCAACTCTTTGAACCCAAGGCAGAAGGTGGGCATGAGAAAATAGGCCAGTCTGCAAATTGTCTTGTCAGTGAGGAAGCAACAATCTGGAGCAGAAGGCAATGCAAACAAAGCCCTGCGTGCTGTTGCTGCTAACGATTTAGGGCAGTAGGTGTTTCTGCCGCGCTGCCCCTCTGCTTTCAGACCCTGAGCCTGTGGCACTGCAGCTGTTGCGTGCTCCTCCTACCTCCTCCTGTCTAGCTCTCCCTCTCTGCATCTGTGTTCTCTTCCCCTGCTCCTGCTGCTGCTGGCCTGAGAAGGAAAGCATGAGGATGGACAGCACATCTTTTAGGTGTCTGGGTGCCTGGCACTGTGCCACATGTTGGGTGCCTCTTAGCTCAAAGTCGTCTTTAATCCAACCCCTTCCCCTCACTCTCACCCCAAGTTTTGCTGATAGTTGTATTTGCGGGTTTATCCCCTCATGGGAAACACTCTATTTCTGTGCATATTTCAAAAGTCAAGTTCACTCAATCACCAGTCATCTGTTTAATAAGCACTTTTTGAGATTCATCTCATACAAAACTAGCATTTTCCCTGGAGTCCTGGAAACAAGTCCGGAGGGACCTGTCATTCTCATTTAACCCTATAAACATTGGTTGAGTAAAGGAATCTTCCCCATCACCCCATATGTACCTATGTAAGAGAATGGGTTAGGACATCCAAACTCATCATCTGCTGGGCCTTGTGTGAAATTGAAAGACCTCATATGGAAAGCCCAGACTGCTTCTCACAGTGAGTTCCTCTACTGGAAGGTTCTCCTTTGGGGGCGGAGTCTCAGCAGGCACCAGAGAAACAAATTCTCCAGGATTGCCATTTTTGCTACCCCTGAAAACAAACCCACAAGCCTGCTCTGGAGGGAATGACCATGGATCCCTACTGGAAGCAGGCAGATAGTAACAAAGTAAAAAATACAGTAAAGGCAAGGATTCTGGGATGTGTCAAATGTCTCCAGTTACTCTTCTTGTCACCAGCTCAGTCCTTCTGTGCCTTGACAGTCTCTAGCAGCCTTACTCTCCTGTTCTGTGTCTCAGGTGGTGTTCACACCTGCTCAACCCTTGGTCAGAGTCCCACTCTGCCCTGGATCCAGTTGACCCCTCCCCTCCTTGAAGTCCTCCCAGACCTCCATTTTCCCAGGATGAAGCTTGGCAGTTGGACAAAGAAGGATTGTCCCTGCTGGCCCTAGAATATTTCACAGGACACTCTTGGCCAACTCCATCTCTCTAAAGCTCCAATTCTTTATCTATAAGTTAGAGGCCCTGACTCATGTCTGTAATCCCAGCACCTTGGGAGGCCAAGGTGGGAGAATCACTTGAGCCCAGGAGTTCAAGACCAGCCTGGCAACACAGGGAGACCCTATCTCTACAAAAATAATTTTAAAAATTAGACAGGCCTGGTAGCTAATTGGAGACTGCGGTGAAAGGATCACCTGAGCCCAGGAGTTTGAGGCTTCAGTGAGTTATGATTGCACCACTGCACTCCAGCATGGGCAACAGAGCAAGATTCTGTCTCAAAAAATAAAAAATAAATGGATGACTTAATAGTCTCAACATGTTGTAGTTAAGAAGGATAAGGCAAATCGTGCTCCTAGCACAGTGTTGCCATGTACCAGGTGCTCCATAAAAGTTAGTTCACTCTCTTTATTCCTCACCCAATAGGACTATCTCCTTAAGTGAAGTTTTGTCCCCTCTAACTGTTTAATAGATACTTGTCCTGCAGGATGCTCCATAAAAAGGATCTGGAACTGCTACCCATCATATTCCTGTCGTAAAGGATATTAACACTTTAGGTCCTGAGGAGTCCTGCAGTTTAAATAAATCTGTTTAATCCATTGTTTTCTTCATTGCCCTTGACAAAATGAGCACATTGTTTGCTTAGCAAACACCTACATAACATACTCTGTGTTTTACAAAGGTTAAGTCATTTAATTCTCATGACAGTTCTGTAAGATGAGATATTATCATCAGTGTCCTTTTAAAAGATGATGGAATTATAGCCTATAGCACAGAGCAGTTCAGTCACTTGCCCAAGGTCACACAGTTGTTGCAGAGCCAGGATTTGAACACACTCTGTCTCCAGGATCTAAATTCTTATCCACTCTACTCAGCTGTCTCTCTAGTTTAGAGATACACACACACACTCACACATATATACATGTATATGTATATGCTGATTCTGCAACTAAAAAAGTAGCAATGCTATTATCTGTGTAATAACTGTTAATATTCTAACAAACATTAATTCCAGAATATATAGAAAGGCTCCAGAAAGGCTGCCTGAGACTCTCTCCTGCTCTCAATTCTCACTACTTGGTGACTTGGTCCCACCACAGAACCCAGCACCACTGTCCACCATCCAGGCTTCCCTGTGGACAGGTGCACTGTTTAGGAATCACTTCTCAAATGTAAAAGCAAAGTACCAGAACCCACAGGGTCTTCTTTCCTACCTCTCACTTACTGAAACACTTCCCAGCCAACCCTGAAGGAGGACTTGTCAATGCGCCTGCTGCTGCTGCTTTCCTTTTCTTTTTTCTTTTTTTTTTCTACACAGTCTCACTGTGTCACCCAGGCTGGAGTGCAGTGGCATGATCTCATCTCACTGCAACCTCTACTTCCCAAATTCAAGTGATTCTCCTGCCTCAGCCGCCCAAGTAGGTGGGATTACAGGCACGCACCACCATGCTCAGATAATTTTTGTATTTTTGGTAGAGACGAGGTTTCACCATGTTGGCCAGGCTGGTCTCGAACTCCTGACCTCAGGTCATCCACCCACCTCGGCCTCCCAAAGTGCTGGGATTACAGACGTGAGCCACCGCGCCCGGTCTGCTTCTTCTTTAGTATGATATTCTTTCCTGTATCAGTGGAGTCTGCAGAAAGGGTGTGTCTTTTATTCCCCTTTTCCTGAGGAAGAAGATCTCTTCCCTGGGGTCTTTGTTCTAGTCCAGAAATCCTTCGGTGGGTCTTCTCAACATCACACTCATAGTCCCTTATTTGTAAGCAGCAGGAAGTTCTTTTCTAGGTAAAATGAGAAGTTATGTAAGTGTGGAAATCGCCAGATAGTTAGGGAGCATGTCCCAAGTGCCCAGTTCTGTGCTAGGCAAATGGAACCCAGGAACCTTTTGTCTTTTATGGCAGGAGAATGTTCATGAATGGAGCAAACAAGCATAGGTGAGTCTTGGGAAAAGGAGTTTGACATCTCTTCCATTTGAGTACCTCTGAGTATCTGTTTTCCCATTTTCACTCACAACACAAGTTAAAGTCACCTAAAAAGTGTCATTTTTTAAAATGTAAGCAAAGAAAGGGACCTTAGAGATCTTCTAGCTCAGGGTTTGCCAAACAGGTTTTCTCTCCAATGCCAGCATCAAAGGAGTGGAAGTGTTGCTTGAATTGCTGAGGTGACAATTTTAAGATGCATCTGAGCTTGTAGGGCAAGAGTGTTCTGATCAATGTAGTGATGTATGCCAAGGGACCAGTCTTAACTTGGCTTCTTCCTTAGACGTCGGGCTTGAGATGGGGTACTTGTGGAAATTATTTAGTCAAGGAGGCTCTCCGAAGGAGAGAGAGAAAAGGAGGCTGAAGGCAGGGAAGAAAGTTAAGCAATGATGTGGTCTCAGCTGGGGACCAACCTGGGCCACTTCAGTGTGAATTGAGGCAGGGGGCTAACCTTTCATACACTGGTGGTTGGCCATTGGCTATGGATGTGGGGATGGGGATGGTGCATACCCCCAGCCTGGTGGCTCTCCTCAGCAGAGGGCTATTCTTGGAAGAAGGGAGCAGCTGTCAGTCATTAGCAGCTGACACTCACAGCAGCTGGGCAGTATGTGCACCAGCCCAGGAAAGGGAGTCTGGGCAGGGTACCAAGAATGTCCACTAATGGCGATCCACTGGCTAGGCAGTTAGCATCCTTAAATAGAGCACATCAGCTTATTTACAGGTGAGAAATCTGATGCCCAGAGAGAAACGCTCAAGTCAAAATTCCTTTGCATATCTTCAGGGTTCTCCACAGTTTGGCTCTATGCTTAGTTACCAATCCTCTGCCACCCTCAGAGCACGGCAGACATGCTAGTCCTGTTGATGCCTTGTTCCTCAGGGATTCTGGCACTTCTCCTACCACCATGCCTTTGGTCATGCTTCTCCTGCTCCGGCAGTATGTGAAATATCCTTCCTCACTTTTCTATTGAGCAATTTGAAATACCCTGTAGACCCATTTCATAATATTTGGAGTGATAGGGCCATCACAGATTGCCTGAAGGGGGTCTTAGCCCCTTTAAAAAGAATCTGAAAGGATTTATATTCTCAGAGCAGGTGATCTGTAGGAACCCATAGATTATCTATAATGCCTGTACTGCCATTATAGATCTCCTATAAGTACCTACAGAACATTATGGATTTATTGTAGAATCCCACGGATTGCCTATGGTAATTGTGTCATGTTAAATAGTCTTTCATTCAACTGTCTAGTGAGTGTTTACTATGTTGTGGAGAAACCAGGTGAGCAAAACTAACAAGGTCTTTGCCCTTATTCTAAGCATAAAAAAAAGATTCAATATGCAGGAAACGAATACCTAATTTCAGATGGCGTTAAGTGCCATTGAGAATGACTGAGGAAAATATTCCAATTTCATAGGTCAAGGAAAGACTTCTCTGAGGAGTAACATCTGAGCTGAGATCTGAACAGCGAGAAAGAGTCTTGTCAGGAAGGTCTGAGAAAGGATCCCTCTGGACAGAAGAAACAGGAAATATACCAGCCCAGAGGAAGGAATGAGCTCAACATAATTCAGAAACAGAGAAAATGTTGGGGTGTCCAGGAAGTGGTGAGTGAGCAAATGAGGGAGGGGCAATAGTAAGAACACTGGACAAGTAGTAGGGGTAAAGAAATAAAAGCCAGCCGGGTGCAGTGCCTCATGCCTGTAATCCCAGCACTTTGGGAGGCCGAGGCCGGCGGATTACGAGGTCAGGAGATCGAGACCATCCTGGCTAACACAGTGAAACCCATCTCTACTAAAAATACAAAAAATTAGCCAGGCGTGGTGGCGGGCACCTGTAGTCCTAGCTACTCGGGAGGCTCAGGCAGGAGAATGGCATGAACTTGGGAGGCGGAGCTTGCAGTGAGCTGAGATTGTGCGACTGCACTCCAACCTGGGCAACAGCAAAATTCTGTCTCAAAAAAAAGGAAAAGACAAGACAAGAAATAAAAGCCACAGTGCCTTCCCTCAGACACACTCCATTCCCATAGGGCGCTTGTAGATAGCAGCAGTTAGTACACTTACTATCATAGTAAGACCACCTGTGGGTATTTACACACTGTTTCAGTACTTACAGAGGCCCTCACACTCAGTTATGATGATCGTATTTCATTATGAACTGCCTGGAGGAACATGACATGTCATCTCCAGTCATGAGTTGTTAGCGATGACCTGAAGACATGTAGTTCCACTGTAAACCCTTAAGATGCTTTCAGTTGGTAAAGCTTGCTAATTGTGTTTGCAGAATCACTAAGAATTGCTTGGAGATTGTTTTTAAATCCAAGACTGTTCCAAAGAACAATTTTTTTTCCTTTGACTCAGTTTTCTGTCCCTCTTATTGATTAACATGGGAAATTAATCCCAAGCAAGTATTTGGTACAAATGACAGCACCCAGCTACAAACACATCCCCCAGTACTGTCAGTTAGGATTAGTTACAGTTCCAAGTAGTACAATATTGGTTTAAATAAGAGAGAAGTCTGTTTCTCTTTCACAAATAAGTCAGAAGTTGATGGTCCTAGAGTGGATTTGGTAGTGCTACTCTGTGAAGTCCTCAGGAATCCAGGCTCCTTCCAGCTTCCTGCTCTGTCCTTCAAGATGGCTCTTCAGCCATTACATCCATGTTCCAAGTAGCAGATGTAGAAGGAAGGGAAGAAAAAACAAGAGAGTATGCTAGTTATTTGTTGAAGAAAGCTTCGAGAAAATGTCTGAATATACTTCTGCTGACCTTTGACCAAAACTTAGTCACGTGGCCACAAAACAGCAAGGAGGCTGTAAAATACAGTATTTATTCTTGCGGGGCACAGGCCTGACAGAATATTCTCTTACTAAGAAAGAAGGCAAAAATGGATAATGAGGAGAAATCAACAGCTTTTACAATACCCACTATGGAAACAACTCATGTGACAAAATTCACATTAGTAAAAATGCCCCAAACCAGTGGTCGCTAGCCCTAGGATGTTAAGAAACAGTAAAACTAAATTTAAAAAGAGGAGGAGTCCAACATAGCACTGGCAACCTATAATTTTTCCAAGCGAGGATGTGAAAAACGGCTTAAACCCATCACCCACTGTCATAATCATCTCACAAGGAAAGAAGACTGTATCACAAAAGAAGAAAGGACTTACTTACTCCTTAGAAATGTTTTAATGGATTAAATTTAGCTTTTGTGGGAGGGGGGAATAAACTTATTTTTTTCATATCACCACAAAACAGTGAAAGCTTCATCACGGACCAGTATTATTAAGTGGTACTTCAAACTGAAAGCATTTCTTTAAGACAGTATGATACTTTCTGTTTCTAAAAGCTCCCCCAAGTTGCAATAATAACAACCATTTATCTAGAGCACAAACCATTAACTGATGGACCTTAGGTCAGGTTCTGTTCATAGACATTGTGTTTGATCTGATCAGTAATTTTTTTTTTCAAACTTTGAATTTGTTGTCAATATGGAAAGCTTAAGAGATTTTACATAAAAAGTAATAATCGTTCTTGCTTCTCTTGAAAAGTGAGAAGCTCTGGCACACAAGGGCCCTCATTTCCACATGGTCACTCCCAGCTGGATGCAGCACAGCAGCAGCTGCCCCTTTCGATGGGCACACACTTGCCAATTCATTACGGGTCCACCTGGCCAGCCTCTCCTTTATGCAATATGCCAGGTCCCTGTGGAAACCTGAGTTTGTGACTCCTCATTTCATGCTACCAATATACCGGTATTTAGATACATACTTCTAAACTTCACATCAACCTGAAAATTAAACATTATTATCCCCTTTTCACTAGAGCAAAGAACAAAGCAGTAAGGTGACTTGCCCAAGACTGAAGCTAATAGGTACCCACCTGGAATTTGAACCCAGGTCTCTCCGACTCCAAGGCCTGTGTGCCTTCCGCTGTGCCACCCTAGCTTCCAGCAGGCTTCTGACCCACATCTCTGTCGGCCCTCGCACAGGTAGAATTATTCATGCCATCTGGTTTTTAGGACTTTCTTAGAATTAGCTGAGAAAAGTTTTGAATTTCCTGTTTCTCTTGCAGTATTATTTTAGACTCCTTTTCTTGTTTATTTTTGAGGGGGAAAATATCCTGGGGAAGCAATGGTGGTTCAGAGAAGAACATCGCCATCCATCATGCAGACACAGCATGCATTTAAACAGCTCTGAGTACATAAATTGGTTACTTAATCGGCCCTAGCTAATCCATGGAGTGCAGAAGCCAAACTACAGTATGGGGAACAGCTTTTACACATGGGGTGCACACATCTGACAGAACCTAGGGTTCTTGGAGCAGCTGCTGAGTGAGGCTCAAGGCCTTCTGACCCTCCCACCCGCTGTAGGCTCTCAGTGCCTCATGGGTAGTTGTTTTCAGAACATGAGGCAAGCTGGAGCCTTTCATTAGAGAAGCAATTCTGAAACAGAATGAGAATTTTAAAATGTATATATCTGAGTTTCTTTTCATTTACAACTGGACTTCTTTACTTTAAGCTCCATGCTGACAACTTCAAGTCAGATAGGGAAAAACAAAAATAATACTACCTGCTATATTCACATTACATACATTCCAATTTTCCCTATAAAAGACTACATACTTATGAAACATATTTAACTATGACATTATCAACTATTTCCAGATCATTCCATTTAACAAATGTAGGCTACTTCCTTCAAATCTCCTGAGTTGTGTTGACTGCTGTGTGTGAAGGGCAATAGGTGTGTGGATAGCAATAAGATACAGTCCTTGCCCTCAAGCCACTCTTTTCCTCGTGTAGAAGACACCCATGTAAACATACAGTTCATGGTTTCATTCACTGATGCAACAAATCCTTTTTTTAATGTCTCCTATGACCTAAGCATTCTTCTAAGAACTAATTCCTATATTTATAAAGTTTACAGTTTACATTCTAGTTGTGGGGTGGGGATGGATTCATTTCCTGTGGTTACTATAGCAAAATACTACAAACTTAGTAGCTCAATACAATGTGAATTTATTATTTTAAGGTCTGGATATCAGAAGTGAGAAATCCATTTCACTGGGCTGAAATTAAGACCTTGGCAGTCCCATTTTCCTTCTGGAGGCTCTAGAATCCACTTCCTTACCTTTTCCAGCTTCTAGGAATGCCTGCACCTGTATTCCTTGACCCATGGCCCCTTCCTCCATGTTCAAATCCAGTAGCATAGCATCTTTTCTCTTCCCTGATCCCTGATTCTGTCCTTACATCTTCTCTCTCTAACTCTGATCCTGCATCTCCCTTTAATAAGAACCCTGTAATTATATTGGGCCCACCCAGATAATTCAGAATAATCTCCCCATCTCAAAAGCACTAATCCAATCATATCTGCAAAGTACGTTTACCATGCATGATAACATAATCACAGGTTTTGGGGATTAGGATAGGATGTGGACATCTTTGGGACCATTATTCACCCTACTACAGGGACAGACAGTAAACAACTAAATTCACACACACACACCCATGCACACACCCGCATGCGCGCGCGCACACACACACACACACACGATCATGCCAAACATGGATATGTGAAAATGGCATAGGGTGAGGGCAGAGAGCAAGACAGGAGTTGCTATTTTAGGTAAGAAATGGATCTTAGGAGGTGACGTTTATAGCTGAATGAGTGAGGGAATGAGTCCTGGGGATGTTCTGTGGGTGGGTGCTGGAAGCTGAATAATCAGTAGGAACAGCAATGCACAGAATCTGAGAGATGAATCAGCTTAATGTGTTGAAAAAGCAAAGGGGCCAATGACACTACATCAAAGTTGGTGGGGGGGTGTTATGAAGGAAGTCAGGTATGGAATTTGAAGTTTATTCTAAGTGCAATAGGAAGACCTTAGAGGATTTATAGCAAAGGAATGAGGTATCTTGATTAATATTTTCAAAAATACTATTCCTTTAGGAGATCTGATTGCTGGGGTGGCAAGAGTAGATGTAGCAAGGCCTGCTAGGGGCTGCTGCCAGATGGCCCAGGACAGGCATGATGCAGGCTTGAGTTGAGGTGATATCAGTGGAGGTAGAGAGAGGTGCTCAGAGTCAAAGTACACCTGGAAAGGTTAGTCTGCTTGGCTTGCCAGTGTTCTAGCTGTGGGGACTTGGAGGAAAGGGTGGATTCGGAGGACCTCTAGGCATGGGATCCGAACAGCACTATGAGATAGGTGTCCTGCAACACTAGAGAGATGACTAAGCCACAGTTGCAAATTTTATCAGTAACTTCATTGTAGACAGGTAGACTTTGTTCACTACAATAATAACTATTCAGATTTCTTCATATAATCAGCCTTTGCCTTATGTTTTTATTCTTTTCCCTCAAAAGAAATGCTAGTACTATGGAATCTGTGATGCAGGAGGTGATAGAAAAATAAACATTCTGGGGGTACCCTCAGGAAAAAGATCTGTTTCAGCTGAGTTACCTAAAAGGGAAGGCAGGAATCTTGCTGCTGATCAGGGCACTGGTTCTCACCTGTTAGCTCTTGGAGTCTACCTTGAGACCTGCACATGCCAGGTGCCTGAGTTCGGGAGGCCTGAAACTGGCACACTTGGAAAGATAAATGCAAAAAAAAAAAAAAAAAGCCACTGCATGCCAACAGTGAGATAGCTGAGCAGAATTGTCACCGACAGTGTACTGATTTATTCTAGTGCAAAAGCAAGCATGAGTGAAACTTGAAGGCTGCTAGATAAGCATCTGCCTTCCAGGAGTTTATAGTCCAAAAGGAAGATAAGCATCCAGAAGTAACTAGAGCATTGAGTGCAAAGTTAAGCACTCGAGGCTTTGACTTTTGAAAATTAAATGAAAAATCAATAAGATCACATGCAAGACTGATATGGTTTGGCTGCATCCCTGCCCAAATCTCATCTTGAGTTGTAATCCCCAGATGCTGAGGAAGGGAACTCATGGGAAGTGATTGGATCATGGGGGTGGTTTCGCTCATGCTGTTCTCGTGACAATGAGTGAGTTCTCATAAGACCTCATGGTTTTATAAGCATCTGGCATTTCCCTTGCTGGCATTCATTCTCTCTCCTGCTGCCCTGTGAAGAGGTGCCTTCTGCCGTGATTGTAAGTTTCCTGAGGCCTCCCCAGCCATGTGGAATTGTGAGTCAATTAAACCTCTTTTCTTTATACATTACCCAGTCTTGGGTATTTCTTATTAGCAGTGTGAGAATGAACTAATACAAAGGCAGTGTAATTTTGGTTAAAAGTCTAGGTTCTGGCACCAGACTTCTGGGGTCAAACAAAACTTTGCCTGGTGACACTGGGCAAGTCCCATAATCAGTCTGGCCTCTATTTCCTTGTCTGTACATCAAGATTGACAATCATGCCTTTCTCATGGGGTTAAAAAAAAAAATGAATCAACATGTGTAGAGAGCTCAGATTAGTGCCTGGTTCATGGTGAAGCTCAGCAAGAATCAATGATTGTTAATGCATATCAGAAGCTTTTGACTTAAAAGCTCAATAACCGGGAACTACTTTTACTATTATATAGAGGAACAGATGAATTCACTCCACTTCAACAGGAGTGTCTTACAAGCCTACTGTGTACTCAGAATGAAAAGATAACTGGCAAGTCTTGAACTGTAGAGTCCTCGGTATAGACGAGAGGACAGATCAACAGCAACACAGTTCAATTAGTGGAAGGAGGGCTCCAAGAATCAAGGGCTGAGGAGCCACAGGGAGCATACCAGCAGAGGATTCTAGTCTGGTACCCGACAATTAGTGGGTGCCCAGTAAATATGCATCCTTGCAGCCATTTCCAAATAGTTCTAACTTTGTACCTGTCCAGAAGAATTATATTTGTCCAGAGTATGTTGTTTTTTAAATACAACAAGACTGTGTTTCAAACAAATTGATCATAAATTTGAGATGTATGCTAAAGTGACTAAACAAGATGTTTTAACATCTGGAGTGTAAAAAAAATGGTGGGGTCTGTGTTTCTAAGTTTATTTTTTGACATAATGCTGAAACTTTAGCAAGTATGTTGTTTGTTAAAATAGCATTTTAGATTTCTTTTGCCTTTTAGAATTTTCAGAGTGCCTTCATGTTACTTTATTTAATCTTCATAAAAAAACCAGTGACTATCTATCCTGAATTTTCAGATGAGGAAACCAGGATCCATTTCTGTAGACAATGGCAAGTGAAGGAAAATGCATGCAGGCATACCATTTAATGAACTGCTCTTTTTTCCCTTTTAGATTGTAAAGTCGTCCCTGGGTATTTGTGGGGTAAATTCATCTCCAGGATCCGCCTCAAATACAAAAACCCACAGATGCTCAAAGTCCTTATATAAAATGGTATAATATTTGCATATAACAAACACACATCCTCCTGTATCCTTTAAATAATCTCTAGATTACTTATAATACCTAACACAATGTCAATGCTACACGAATAGTTGTTGTACTATATTGCTTAAGGAATAATAATGAGAAAAAAAGTCTGCATATGTTCAGTACACATACAATCATCCGTTTTACTTTCTGAATATTTTTGATCCGCAGTTGGTTGAATCCACAGATGCAGAACTCACAGATACGGAGAACTGACTGTATTTATTATTTCAAGAAAGCTTCCAGCCTCTAGTCCAGGGATTACAAATGCAAATGTCTGTCGGGGCCATGCTCAGAAAAAAGGTATAAATAGGTTTGATGTAAGGTCAGAGGGAGTTGGACCCGGCTAAACTGGGGGGTGTAATGCACACCCAGGCATTCAAATTGCTATTTATATTTATAACCTGCATTTTTATGACACATAATTTTATCAAGGCAGAATTAAGCTCAATATCAAATATCCTCACAATAACTTAAAGATGGTAAGAGTGAAGGATTTCCCCTGTTTGACAGATAAGGAAACGGAGGCAGAGTGAATTGACTTCAAGTTAATAGAAGAGCTTAACCACCAGTCAGTAGAACGAAGGCGTTAAGAACATATGTTTTGGAACCTGGTAGATTTAATATAGAAATTTGGATCTGCAACTTGCTGAGCTCTGAGATGTTGAGAAGTTACTTAACCTCACTGAGCCTTAATTTCCCTGTCTGCATAATGGGAATAATAATGCTCATCTGAAAAGTTGTTTGAATACTAAGTGTGATCACACACATAAGTGTTAAGCCCAACATCTGGCATATCACAAGTATTTAATGAATACTAATTTGTTTAATGGTACTAATTAAAAGGAGAATAATTCAAGTCTATTGATAAGTGCAGGTTTTTACTCATGGCCTGCCAAGCTTTCAGATGTGAAGATTCCAAAGCTTTACTGCAAATTCCTTTAGAATTCTACCAGTGATGAAGCCTAAGCAAGGAAGCAATGCATTTCTCTCTGTCTTTTTTTTTTTTTTTTTCCGTATCTTTACAGCACATTGGTTGTATGACCAGAGAATAGATATAAATTTAAACACGTGGGAGAGAAAATCATAGATTGTCAGAGCTGGAGGTGATCTTACTTTTCAGCTGAAGATACTTACCCAGAGAGGTTACAATGTGTATGTATGTGTCTGTATGTGTATTCAATTTATATATTTATAATCTCTTTTGTATATATTTTATATTACATTTATAGTATGTATATGTATATATGTGTGTGTATATACACATATACATATACACACACATAGTTACAGTCATATCTCCCAGGTAGTGGGAGGTGTAGCATAGAGTATAGAGATTTTTTCTGGGTATGTGCATGTCTGGGTCTTCAGGTATTATAAGCTGCATATGGGAGTAGAGGAAGAAGAGAGGGCGTTGGCTGTCCAGCAGTTATTTTTGTCCCATGTTGCATGCTCTGTCCTACCTGACAAATCTGAATGCTGACCCCTCTGTGGTTCTGCCTGGCTGGTGACTGTGCTTGTCAGCTGAATCCACTCCCGACAGTTATTACTGGACTGTTTGATCCAGGACCTATCATCCACCAGCCTTCAGACTTTCTTAAATTTGCTTACTTCTCTCATGTGCTGATGGGTCCTCTCTCATTTATTAACCCCTCTGTCTTTTTGTTAGTTCTTTAATTTTAATGAGATCATGGGAGAAAGAGGAAAGAAATGTGTATGATGCAACTAAATTATTTACATAGGCAAGCTTCATTTGAGTGGTAAAATAACATTTCAGCTGGACGGGGTTGAACCCAAACCAGAAAGACCTAAGGTAGGAGCAATGCAATGGCCAGGCAAGAGATGATGAGGCTGACCTAGGGCATCGGCTTTTGTATATGATGCAAAGGAATACATTTTAGGTATGTTTCCAAGATCAAATTCAAAAGATTTTACATGACTGGTAGACAATAACTCTTAAAAATAGGGAAGGCAGAAGGAAGAACAAGTTTGAAGAGAAGATAATGAATTCAGTTTGGTCACGTTAAGTCACACTGGGCATTACAGAAAACTAATGCTTGCACATAAAAGATGAAGGCATCCTCCAGAAAAATGTGTGACTGGTAGGGAATGTAATTGGAGAAATGGTCACATTAATAACTTTTAAACCTTTTGGACTATGACCCAGTATGTGCACACATGGAACCAAACATGACTCACAAAAGCACACCTTTAACTTTGATAGACTATGATATTTTCTGTTACTCAATTTAATTTAAATTAAATTCTGGTCAAAACTTACCAAACTGATTTAATGATTCACCAATATGTTATGAAAAATATTGGATTAGGTTGGGCGCAGTCATTCACACCTGTAATCCCAGCACTTTGGGAGGCCGAGGTGAGCAGATCATCTGAGGTCAGCAGTTCGAGACCAGCCTGAACAAAATGGTGAAACTCTGTCTCTACTAAAAATACCAAAATATCAGCCAGATGTGGTGGTGGACACCTGTAATCCCAGCTACTTGGAGGCTGAGTCAGAATTCCTTGAACCCTGGAGGTGGAGGTTGCAATGAGCCGAGATCGCACCATTGCACTGTAGCCTAGGCAACAAGGGTGAAAATCCATCTCTCTCTCTCTATATATATATATATAAAACATTATATATATATAAAATAAAATGTGTACATATATAGGATTAGAATGGATGGCTGTATGAAGAACTTTAGATAAGAATACAAATCGCTCTTTGAGGACAATGCGGTCACAAGTGGTGTGGGGCTACCATCTGCCAGCTCCTGCTCCTGGCTCACCACCATTCACTCTCACTGAGGAACAAAATGGTCAGGAAGTTGCACAGCTTCCATGACTTTTAAAAATACCAGGAAAACACTCATGGAGCCGGAGGTGGCGATTCACCAAATTTGAATCACTCTAAAGAACTGCAATGTAAAATCTCAGGAGATGGTGTGTGCTGACTTGATCAGAGGAGCAAAGGAAAAGAATCTCAAAGGGAAAGAACCATTTTGAATACCTACCAAGATTCTGAGAATCATTACAAGAAAAACTCCTTGTGGTGAAGGTTCTGAGATATGAGGTCATTTCCAGATGAGAATCCACAAGTGACTCTTTGACTTGCACAGTCCTTCTGAGAGTGTTAAGCAGATTATTTCCATCAGTATTGAGCCAGGAGTTGAGGTGGAAGTCACCATTGCAGATGCTTAAGTCAACTGTCTTAATAAATTGATTACCAGTTGTTTAAAATTTAAAAAGAAAAAAAATGCAAGTCCTGAATATGGTACCCAGGGTCATCAATCAAGATTTTGCTTTAGGGATTAAACTGTGTTTAGAAGAACACATCAGTGTTCAGTGATACTAACTGAATAAAGAATTCAGTTGTTATATTGTTCTTAAGGTCATAAGAAACCTGTGGGATCTAGGCAACATGAAAGTGAATTCTCATAAAAACACAGTCCATGGCAAGAAGTGGAACTTGCACTTAGAGTCAAGAAAATATGTCAGTAAAGGCTTTTCCACTTAAAATAGGGCTGCAGTATTTTCTCTCTGGAGTCAACCCTTGAAACACTGCTGTAAAGGATGGGTTGCATATTTGGTTTCTTCATATAGTTAACTGTATGTCCTTGAAGGGCCAGACCCTTGACAGTTTCTGGGTAAATAGCCGTGTGAAACAGAGGCCTCTGATCTACTCTCAACATGATTTGCATTTTATTTAGCACTCATTTACTGAACACCTGCTACAAGTAACACGAACACCCTAGAAGAATGTGGAGATAAATGATAATTCTTGCCCTCTAGGCTCTCACAGTCTATTGGGAAGATAGAAATAAATAATTCTGGGAGCAGGCCAACTGTGATAGATGCTCCACTAGGCATGGAAAGACAGTAGGAAATAAAAGGAAAGAAAATTATTTCAACTCAGGATGTATTGTCTCCTTCTCATTTTAAAATTCTCCTTCCAAACATCATCTCGAGTGGTTTGTGCACCCCACTTCCCAAATAACTTTATTTCATTAGCCTGTTTTATATTCTTTATGGCAATTCTTATTATTAAGGATTATCTTTATTATTAATTTTTATAATCATATGCTATTTGGAAAGAGTTGCCCAAGAGACCAAGATACAAGAGATAGGATATTTCAAGTAAGATCTCAGGTCTGGGTAACAACTAGCAAGGAAAATATGTAAAAATTGATTACACAACTCCTATGGGTCTCACCAACACTAAGTACATGCAACAGTTCAGTTATCACAGGTTGGAATGGGAATTTTGAAGAGGGACTTCTTTGCTGAGAATGGAGTCCCATTTCCTCCATGCGGAGGAGTGGCCATGTCTCCCTGACACACGAACCCTAGTGAAGCGACTTCAAGTGAACACCTGGAGAGGTTGAATATGTTGGAGTTCTCTACTGTGACATCACAAGCTGCCCCAACACTTAGTGACTGTACTTATTATTGCCATATTTTCTGGCTCTGTGGGTCAATAATTCATAAAAGTACATTGGAGAAGTATCTACTACAAAATGATGTCTGAGGTCTCCACCAGAATAACTTAAACAGCTGGGAACTAACCAGGAAACTGTGACTGTCTCGGTTTCCCCTGCTCTTTCCTGTGGCTAGCATGGGCTTCCTCTTCTTTTTTTTCTTTTATAATAAAACAAGAAATAAATCTACGTAATTTTACGTAATTTTATGTAATAAAAATTTTACATAATTTTATGTAATAAAAATTACGTAATTACGTAATTTCTACGCAATTTTAAAGGTGACACAGCACCTTCACCTACATAATCTCACGGAGTAAGCACAGCAGCACAGATAACTTATTATCTGTTTCACAAATGAGGGTCTTGAAGCTCAGTGTGGCTAGAAGCAACTTGCACTAGGTTTTGGAGCCTAGACTTGAACCAGCTTTTGTGACTCCACTTCCAGTGTTCACTTCAAGCCTGCTCACTGGCATGCGTACATTCCACAAACACCACCTCCCATCAGACACACTGAAGTCACATGGAGTCATACCCACTGAGGTGACAGGAAGCAGCAGTGCATGGCTTCTTCAGGGCAATGGAGGCCCCCAGCTCCCCGGGGAAACGCCAGCACATGCCGACCTTGAGAAAATTATGGCTGCAGCTAGAGAAATAGGTATCAGCATTCATAGAGGGATTTGGGAATGAGAAGTGTGGTAACGGTCGGGTTTAATACTGTGCGCACACTTCTGATGAATATGCAAATGTGGCTGGTACCAGAAGCAGGAGGCGAATAACATTTACTGAACAGCAGTGCTAAACCACTTTGAAAGGGGTGTGTCAGAAGCATGGTAATGTAATTAATCCTCTTCACCTGTGAATTATCAGGGCCTTTGGGTTCCATCCAAAAACGTCTGACTTGAGTTTGCTTTGCTTGGAGCCTCTTGTGTAAACTTGATCTTAATGGAGAATGAAGCCTCAGAAACTGATACAAAATAGGAAGGGGTAAAAGGCACAACTATAAATTTGCCCAATTAAAGGACTACAGGATCAGGGCACCTAGGTTGTGCCTGCCCACCTGGGATGATGCTTGTGGGACACCTTAATGCCTGATGTGGTCCCCACTCAATTGATTTATCAAACAAGAAGACTGATCGTTGTTAGATGGTCAGAGTGATGAGATCAGGCCTCACGCTGTCTGACACAAGAGCTGTAGATAGAAGGCACTGAGTTTAAGTGTTCAAGGGAGAGTTGTCTCTTCCGGGCTATAGGAAAATAAAGACCACCTGCCAGAAAAGAACTCTAGACCGGATCTCAAAATAAAGATGAATAGAGAGTATCCTTTACTGACAGGCACTGTGCCACCTACAGGGTCCAGAAATGAGTAAGTCTCATGCCTATAATCCCAGTACTTTGGGAGGCTGAGGCAGGCGGATCACCTAAGATCGGGAGTTCGTGACCAGCCTGACCAACCTGGAGAAACCCTGTCTCTACTAAAAATACAAAATTAGCCGGGCGTGGTGGTGCATGCCTGTAATCCCAGCTACTCAGGAGGCTGAGGCAGGAGAATCGCTTGAACCGGGGAGGCAGACGTTGCGGTGAGCCAAGATCATGCCATTGCACTCTAGCCTAGGCTATTCAGAAGATGTTCACCCTCTCTTTGGGGAGTCTCTCATTTATTCACATATAGTTGGTGGTGATCACTTGCTCTATGGGGCCACCCAGCACTCATGCCCCCTCTATTGGAAATAGCACCTCAAGTTCCCTTTTCCCCTTGGGAGCAGTCAGAAGGACTGACATTGAAGATGCACTGCCCTCAATGATCTGGGTGGGTGATTCAGACCCCACTTCCCTCCACACACACACACAGCATTCAAATCTAGAATGCTGTGTAGCATTGATGGGAAGACATTGGAAAGGATTCCTCTGAATTTGGTCTATTAGTTCTCGCCTCTTAGATACCTAAATCTGTCCTAGTTTTCATCTCTCTGTAAGCCTGGTCCTGCAGCCTCATTGCCAAACTTATAACTACCTGATCTTTTCCCAGTAAGTTCATGTTTCCATTTAAGCTAGCCAAAGTCCATTTCTGTTGCTTGCAGCCATGCAGTCCTAACACACTCACCCTCATCCATTCATTAATCTCCTTCACCAAGAAACATTATTCCAGGCAGGGATAGGACAACCTCCTTAGGAAGCTCACTACCTAGGGGGAAAATGAGTCACTGACTCATCGTATACCACAGGATCTGGGCTGAAATCAGGACAAGAACATAGAAATATTATGGGAACAACATCAAGGAAACTGAATTATCTTGTAAATGTGAGAAAATTTCACAAGGATCATAGTATCTATCCTACCTTTTAAAGGGTATGCCAGACACAGAAATGAGGAGAGTGCTTAGGCAAGGAAAATCATAGACATAAAAGCTAGGAAGTATTACTTGAGCACAGATTAGGAGATTTATGGAAGAAAAGATGATAAATAAAGGCAAATAATGTTTATATAGCAATCAAAACTAGAAGCAATACTATGTACCCTATTTTTTATGCAACGAATTTTGAGTCTCAAAATGTTAAAGGACTTTCCCCAAATTACACAGTTACAAAGCTATATGAGACTTCTAATCCTATCTCCTACACACCTCAGAGCATTTCTGTAAGAATCAAATGGAATCAGGTCCATTTGTTCTCATGTCTGTCTTCCTGTCTAATCTGGATCAATCCTCATCATGAAAGATGGCACATGGTTCATTTTCTTTTCTCTTTTTAAACCCTAGAAATTAGCACAGTGCCTCGTACACACACACACAAAATTAGTATGTTTGTTGAATTAATTAACAAATACTTATCAATAACAAAAACAACAAATAACATTTGTTATGAATTAACTTGGTCTTATGGTGGGTCATCAGTCCTATAATGTGCTTGTAGACAGAATGATCGTCTTACTTTCCCAAAGTACCTACCACGGATAGCAAAATATGTCTCATTATTAACATCCTCGTTTTTCATTTTTTAAATTAATTAATTATTTTGAAAAGGAGTTTTGTTCTCTCACCCAGGCTGGAGCACAGTGGCGCAATCTCAGCTCACTGCAATCTCTGCCTCCCATGTTCAAGCAATTCTCGTGCCTCAGCCTCCCAAGCAGCTGGGATTACAGGTGTGCACCACCATGCCTGGCTAATTTTGTATTTTTAGTAGAAACGGGTTTCGCCATGTTGGTCAGGCTGGTCTTGAACTCCTGGCCTCAAGTGATCCGCCTGCCTTGGCCTCCCAAAGTGCAGGGATTACAGGTGTGAGCCGCCGGCCTGGCCCCCATTTTTCAAATAAAGAAGCTGAAGCTCAGAAATTTCAGAAGTGTAAATGCTAGCTAAATTATGGAGATCTGGAAAGACAGTCTCTGGAGTCTGGTTTGACTCCCTCGGGAAGTATAGAGACACTAAAGGTGGATGAACTAATAGCCCCCCACCCCATCAAAATAAAAGGCATTAACATGTATGCAGTATTTTTTATCTTATAATATTGGCAAATTGAAAAATTGAGTCTCTCTGCATGGAAAAGGAAAAATAGCATTAGGCGTCATTAGAAAAAAAAAAACAACTCTCTTTTTAATTAAAATTAAATGTCCACTGTAAGAAAAAAAAAACAAGTGGTGAGCAACAAATACCCACAGCCTTGTTTAATCACCTGTGATGAATTATAATTAGGATTTGAAAATTATTGAACTTTTTCCCCCTGTTCACCTTGGCGCTCTGAAGGTGAATTTCAAAGAGTGCAGGAGGAATGAATATTAAAAAGTTTGTTTTATACTTGAACGCCAGAGCTCCCATCTCATTTTGCCATTAAAGCTCAACTTTTGAAATTTTTCACTGCTTTGCAATAATTACATCTTCAGCCTGACAACTCATTACATGACAATGCTTATGCTAATTCAATTCTATAGGCGCTGGGAAAGGAAGACAGTGGCTTTCAGTGACTGGGATTTAGAAAGGGGCTTCCTCTCTGTGGTTCAAAGAGGCCCTGCCTCAACCCATCCCGACCCCCAGGGCTCTAAGCATTTTGCATTGACAAGGCTGGATTCTTTTTTTTTATTATTATACTTTAAGTTCTAGGGTACATGTGCACAATGTGTGGGTTTGTTACATATGTATACATGTGCCATGTTGGTGTACTGCACCCATTAACTCGTCATTTACATTAGGTATATCTCCTAATGCTATCCCTCCCCCCTCCCTCCACCCACAATAGGACCCGGTGTGTAATGTTCCCCTTCCTGTGTCCAAGTGATCTCATTGTTCAATTCCCACCTATGAGTGAGAACGTGCGGTGTTTGATTTTCTGTTCCTGCGATAGTTTGCTGAGAATGATGATTTCCAGCTGCACCCATGTCCCTACAAAGGACACGAACTCATCCTTTTTTATGGACAAGGCTGGATTCTTTTAGTTTCCTGACCGACAAGCGGTACTGGCTATGGTACCCTTGCTCCCAGGCACCTGGTAGCTGGTTTATTTTATTTTAAGTCCTGCTTTGTTCTAGAAAGGCTGGAAATGAAATTATTTGTGTAAAGCTTTCCGTCTCAACAATGGGACAAGCCCATTTGTCTTGCTCACCCTGGAGTGGTGACATTTTTTATTTTTCTCAAGACTGTTATTGTTATTCTGATCGATTCCGTTTACAGCTATTATTTGAGTTCCTACTCTGTACCAGGCCTTGGAGTGTGTGAGCGAGATGATGGTGAACAAGACCTCAGACATAACTCCTGTCTGCACTAAGCTTGCGTCCTGTTGGGAGATGCAGACATGGCAAAAGAGTAGACAATGGCACAACACTGTGAGTTGCTCCCCAATCTAGTAGGATCACTAAGGGGGCACAGAGACATGGCCTGGTGATGGGGTGAGGTGGGGCAGGACTTCCTCGAGAAGGTATCAAATGTAAGACCTGATCTGAGACCCGAAAAATGAGCTTTAGAGGGCCAGAGGACGTGAGGTGTTGAGGAAATGGAGAAAAAGAATTAGTAAACACTCCTGGCAAAGCACCAGTCCAAAGTAAAGACAGGACAGTGGAGCTTAGGAAGCTGGAAATTGCTTTGCAAAGCTGGAGAGTAGAACGGAGTGTCAGGAGGAGCTATCTGAGCAATGAGGCTGGGAGGGTAGGGTGCAGATTACAAAGGGCTACAGGCACTAGACTGGGGACCTCAGGCTATGTGCATCCTCAGGGCTATATGTGCAGCCTGTCACCATAAGTTTTTAACTGGGGAATGAGTGACTTTGCTTAAAACCCTTGAAATGCCCCATCACCGGGCAAGCACCTGCTCTCCAGGTGTTCTACATATATTATCATACTGGATCATCACACCCAACTGTCAGTAAGTACGATTATCTCCATTTTACATTTTAGAAAACTGAGGCTCAGCAGTATTTTATAACTTACTCAAGCTCCTGCTGCTGCTTGTCAGCGACAGAGTCGATTTGGTCCCAGGTGGGGAGAGCTGTGGAATTCCAAGCCCAGACCCTGCACTGTAACAGGCTATTTCCAGCACTTCTGGAGAGGATGCCAAATGCATTCATCAGCTTTCTGAGATTCCTTAGGGAAGGGAGAGTGGAGTGTGTAGCCCTGCTTTGTGCTTTTTTTCTCTAACAGAGGGTTGTGAGAGAGAGAGCCCTGCTGGGCATGAGGAAATACGTTTTTAGTACAGGTTCTGCCACTTGCTCACAGGTCATTTCACTTTAGCTTCTGTTTTCTCAATTATAGAAAAAAAATTATTAAGCTTCATTCCTAGAAAAAAAAAATAAAGCTCAAATCAACTGGGAAGCATCTCCGTGGACGCTTCAGCTCTAATAATGAAGGCTTTAAAATGCAAACAACCCTCACTTTTAGCAGGTATGAACTCTGTGGTGGGTCTTGGTGGCTGGTAGAATTTAGAAGGCTAGAGGGGTGCAGAAAAAAATAAAAACATGCCTGGAGGGGCTCAGAAGAAAGGCTTAAGGTTGTGTTAATATGTAAGGGAGTTGAGAGTCTTGGCAGAAATCAAACGGCTGTCAGGAACCTGGAAGGGAAAATCTGAGACCTCCTGAAATCCTCAGCAAGAGTCCTTTGGCAGGAACTGGTGAATCTGACCTTTGATCATATCAGCTCCTAAAGGCTGCTGAACCCCTAGATGTAAACCCGCTCTCTTGCAGTGTCCTGCACCAACTGGCCACTTGATCTTGATTTTTTTTCCTCTCATGTGGACTGGGGTGGCAGAAATAAGACTGTCTCTCAGAAGCTTCCTCTGATTCCCATGCTCAGGCTAGTAAGTTGTCTTCTGAGCTGCCCCCGTCACAGACCATACAGCCCACCAGCCTCCCCGCTATTTGGCATCTCCTTGAGAGGGTGTCTTTTCCTTTCTGTATTCCCAGCACAGTGCCCAGTATGGATTATATGAAAATCATGAGATCTGACACTTGCTGCTTGCTTTCTCCCTTGCCGAGTAGGCCAGAGACTGTGCTAAGAGCTTTATATAGAGTATGTCATTTAACTGTTGAAATACACCCATGAGACAGGTTCTAGTGTCATCTCTATTTTATAAGGAGGAAACTGAGGCTCAGAGAAATTAAGTAATTTGCCAAGGGGCACACAGCAAAAGAGTAACGGAGTCAGGATTATCTATGGTCTGTGCAAGGGCCGCATCACCAGGGGGCTTATTAAAAATGTGGATACCGGCCGGGCACGGTGGCTCACGCCTGTAATCCCAGAACTTTGGGAGGCCGAGGCGGGCAGATCACAAGGTCAGGAGATCGAGACCATCCTGGCTAACATGATGAAACCTCGTCTCTACTAAAAATACAAAAAAATTAGCTGGGCATGGTGGTGGGTGCCTATAGTCCCAGCTACTCGGGAGGCTGAGGCAGGAGAATGGTGTGAACCCGGGAGGCAGAGCTTGTAGTGAGCCAAGATCGTGCCACTGCACTCCAGGCTGGGTGACAAAGTGAGACTCCGTCTCAAATAAAAATAAAAATAAAATAAAATAAATAAAAATGTGGATACGTACTCAAGGTCTAATGAATCAGAAAACACATTTTTTAAAATCTCTAAGTGGCTTGTATGCATATTTTAAAGTTTGAGATGTGCCATTCAGGAGACTTAAAAAAATTAGTTTGCTAAATGAACAAATAATCTATGTCTGTGTCCTGGGTTCACGGCTTACTTGCTCTACAGTTATGTGGAAATGGCATTGCTAAGTCTCTTTTTCCTTATCTGTATTAAAGAAAAAATTAGCTGTGAGGACCCAATGAGATCATGCCCGAAAAGGCTGGCCCATCTAACGGCGCGATAGAAGTTACCTGTTATTGTTAGCTATTCATCCCTCTAACCTGACTTAGCTCATAAAATGTGCAATCCAGATGTTGGACTAAATAAAGGATCTCTGATTCTAACTTCGTGGCCTTGTGGACCCAGAGAATCTTAGGATGGTGCCATTAGGCACCATAGGTTAGAAATGTGTTACTTTGCGCTCATTAGTTTTTTCTCCCACACTCACTGTTGTATCAAACTGCAGACAAAGCATTTTGCCTTGTCCCTTTCTTCCCAGTGCTACACAGCTAGGGAGGGAATTTTTCCCCTGGTTGACTCTTGCCGTCCTTGTTCACAGCTCTGACTCCTGCTCTCCCATTTTTCTGCAAGAGATTTCAGAAAGAAGGGCATGTTGATTTGCTGTATGGCTTCTTGATTAGATGGCAGATTTGTAACCAGGGTGGATGTGACAATCAGGCAGGCTTTGATTAGGCCTTTCTGATATGTAAATCCAGGTGGATAAGATAAGTGGCGTTAGGCTGGGGCTGGCAACAAAGGTAGGAAGAAATCCCAGGTGACTGGAATTAAAGAACTGTCTGAGCTGAGCGGGGGTGTTGGTGCGAATGATGTGAATTTCAAAGAGCCCGGGATAAACACTCACTTTCAGATGGGCTAATTTATGCGGGAAGTCATTTGAGAAACCAATTCTCTCATCCCAGAGAGTTCATAGAAGCCAGCAAAAAAATGGTTAGGCACTGGAATGTAAACATTGGTAATTGGTAATTAATGGGCACACCTACAAGGAAGGCATATGCCAAATTAAATTGATTGCTTGAATCATTCATTGATTCATTAAATAGTGTATGTATTTTTTGAGCTCCTATTCTATCCAGGTGCTGTGTTTAGTGCTAGAGATTCAGAGATAAATAGGACTAGATTCAGCCTTTTAAGAGCCCACAAAGGAAAGGGATGGAATATGGCTGAAACATAGTAATACTGTTGTCTCCTTTCTTCATTTTTTTCTTCCTTCTTTCAATCCTTGCTCTGGGTGAGGCACTAGCTGGGCTGGAGGATACATGGGGAGGAAGACAGACCACTTCCCAGTCCATCCAGGACTCCTACTACTACACTGCTCTAGCCTCAGGACTTCAGACAGTAAGCACCTGGCAGGCATGTAATCGGCTCTTTAAAAAAAAAAAAAAAAAAAAAAAAAAAAATCCGTAAATGGATGCATAAATAGAGACAGCCATTAAACAAATAATATGAGTAATTAATTATTAATTGTGCTAAGTGCTGGGGAAGACAATCTTATGTTAGGGGTGCTCTGAGTAAACAAAACGGTGACTTAATCCCCCATCAGGGATACAGAGAAATCTTCCCCAGGGAAGTGACAACTAAAATAACACCTGAAGGTGAGTAGCAGTTAGCCAGGTCATGTTTAGGAATTTGGAATCAATGCCAAACCTCCTAACAATAACTACACATGGCAGAGCTCCACCACAGCTCAACACAGGACTTTCAGAAGAATGTGTGAATGGTGTCCCTTGGAGTTCTGCAAGGAGAGGGTCTATGCCTCCTAGTGATACCTAGAGAATCAGCCTAACAAAGGCAGAACAAGAACCTGTTAAAGGACAGTGAAAGTAGAGGACTTGCATAGAAAAAAATCAACAAACAAAACCAAGGTGTACAGTCCGGTCTTATATCGCTATAAAGAAACATCTGAGACTGGGTAATTTATAAAGAAGAGAGGTTTAATTGGCTCACAATTCTGCAGGCTATAAAGGAAGCATAGCAGCATTTGCTTGGCTTCTGGGGAGGTCTCAGGAAACCTCCAATTGTGTCCGGAACTGGTTCCTTCCGGTGGGTTCTTGGTCTCACTGACTTCAAGAATGAAGCCACAGACCCTCATGGTGAGCGTTACAGTTCTTAAAGATGGTGTGTCTGGAGTTTATTCCTTCAGATGTTCAGATGTGTCTGGAGTTTCTTCCTTCTGGTGGGTTCGTGGTCTGCTGACTTCAGAAGTGAAGCCGCAGACCTTCGCAGTGAGTGTTACAGCTCTTAAAGGTGGCATGTCCGGAGTTGTTCGTTCCTCCTGGTGGGTTCGTGGTCTCACTGACTTCAGGAATGAAGCCACAGACCTTCGTAGTGAGTGTTACAGCTCTTAAAGGTGGCGGTCCTGACTTGTTCATTCCTCCCAGTGGGTTTGTGGTCTTGCTGACTTCAGGAGTGAAGCTGCGCACCTCTGCGGTGAGTGTTACAGTTCATAAAGGTAGTGTCCACCCAAAGGCTGAGGAGCAGCAAGATTTATTGCCAAGAGCTAAAGAACAAACCTCCCACAAAGCGAAAAGGGACTCCAGTTGCCTGCTGGCGCCAGCGGCCAGCTTTTATTCCCTTATTTGGCCCCACCCACATTCTGCTGATTGGTCCGTTTTACAGAACGCTGATTGGTCCATTTTTTACAGAGTGCTGATTGGTGCGTTTACAAACCTTTAGCTAGACAGAGCACTGATTGGTGTGTTTACAATCCTTCAGCTAGACAGAAAAGTTCTCCAAGTCCCCACCAGACCCAGAAGCCCACCAGGCTTCACCTCTCACAATCATGAGGGAAGGGGAGGGAGAAGCAGGCATATCCTACATGGTCAGAGCAGGAGGAAGAGGAGTGGGGAGGTGCTACACATTTCTAAACAACGTGATCTCATGATAACTCACTCACTCACTATCATGAGAATAGCACGGAGGGGATGGTGCTAAACCATTCAAGAGAAACTGCACCAGCCATCAAATCACCTCCCACCAGGCCCCACCTCAAACACTGGGATTACTGTTCTACATGAGATTTGGAGGGTGGGGGGGACACAGATCTGAATCAAATCACAAGGCATGGATTTGGAGCCAGAGGAACCTGCATTTGAGTCTTAGAACAGCCACTTGCTCATTCCATGTGTGACGCTCAAAAATTATCCCACATCTCTAAGCCTCCCAGAGAAAGACAGTATACGTGATTCTTTGTGGACAAGACTATGTCTACTGCTTACCACATAGCAGCTCACTTTCCTTTCTGTAGCTTTGCTCTAAATTAACCTAGAGATAGTCCCAGGACCAGGGTTAGATTGAGATATTTTGGGGCCCTAAAAAGTTGATATCCTTTCACAATGACTTTGCTAAAATAATTATTCAGTATTTAATGGAAGTGGGTAGAAACAGATTTTTTAAAAACAACAACTACATTCAAAATACAGTTTTTCAGTATTTACTTAATGGAAGTGGGCAGAAATGGATTTTTAAAAATCAACAGCTATATTCAAAACGTAATTCGAACACTTGAAATTGTGTTAGAATTGTGATTTTTCTGATCCCCTACACTTTCTCTGTTGAAAATTTAGATAAAAGAAATCATTTTTCCTGGGTAAATAGCATTGTGCTTAGGATTATTCTGTTTCGGAATTTCAGCTGACATTTGGCTGGTGATTTCAGGTGACTCCTAGTTGGCTGGTCTCATGGTCCATGGAGGGTGATGAAGAGATTTATGACCTTGCTACTTTTCAAACGGGGGCACCCTGGACAGTCACCCGACTGGCTGGGGTCTCAATCCGGTTCTAAAGTCCTTGAGGAGAGAAGTAAACACGGGGTGCTCCAGAAACAGACCCGGTGACTTCATTTGTTAAAATCCCACATGTCACGTCTCAAATCCATGATTCTTTTGCCCAGAGACGAAGACATAGCCTAAGGCAGCCTTGAAAAATGAGTGCTCTTTCTCCTCAGAGCCCTTCTTTTCCATTTCCAGATGTTCCTATTTGGAAATCTTTCATAGCTTTCATATGCAGAGCACAAAAATACCCTATGGGGCAAGTGGTCATTAGCAAATTGTGTACTTTTATTTCCATGTAAGGGGAAGTCAGTCTCTTTCAGAAGAGTAGCACAGTAATATTCATCTTCAGTTTTGCCTGCCTTCCATTTTCTGATAACAGAACCCCTCTTTCTTGAGGGGAACCTATTCTGAGTAGTTCATGGCATTCATCCATCCTATCCATCATAGGCAGGGCATGCAACCCAGGCCTGGCCAGTTAGAGGACAGCTTTCTCCGTAACCATAATGATTGGCTCAGAGTTTGACCAATTGGAGCATTTGCTCAGACTTCTGCTAGAACTTTCGGGAATATGGTATTCTCTCCCCTCTAAGATTCCTGGTTGTAAAGACAAGGTTAGCCAAGAGTTGTGCCATATGTGTGTCTCTACTTAGGAAAAACTGACCTTACAGAAGTAAAGTAAAGCAGAGAGTCCACTGATGGAACCCTTTATTTAAAATCCTGATGATGTAATTTGGTCCTTCATGACAGGCACTGCTGTCCTGAAGTTCCCCGTAGTGTGCCAAAAAATAATCCTCCTTTTTTTGTGTGTCTTTTATAGCTATCTTGAAGAATAATTGACATACTATTTTCTGCATATATGTAAGGTATACTATTTGATAAATATTAACATTTGGGTACACTTATGAAGCCATTGCCATAATCACAATCATAAACTTCCATGTATGGTTTTTAAAAACTAGTTTGATTTGTGCACCCATGGTCACAGCAACATTATTCACAGTAACCAAAAGGTGGAAGAACCCAAGTGTTCATTGATGGATACATGGGTAAAGAAAATGTGGTCTACATATACAGTAGAATATTATTCAGCTGTGAAAAACAAGAAAATTCTGACACTTTCTACAACATGGATGAACCTTGACATTACACCAAGTGAAATAAGTCAGCCACAAAAGGACAAACAGTGCATAATTCCACTTAAATGAAGTACCTAGGGAAGTCAAAGCAACAATCCTGGAAGTAGAATGGTGGTTTGGTGGCTGTCAGCAGCTGGGGAGAAGGAGGAATGGTGCATTATTTTCAATGGGTACAGAGTTTCCGTTTTGCAAGATAAGAAAAGTGCTGTGGATGGATAGTAGTGATAGTTGCACAACAATGTGAAGGTACCTAATGCCACTGAATTGTGCGCTTAAACATAATTAAGACAGTGTTGTGGACTGAACTGTGTCTCTCCAACATTCATGTATTGAAGCCCCAACCCTCAGTGTGACTACATATAGAGACAGGGTCCTGTAGGAGGCAAATAAGGTTAAATGAGGTCATAAGAGTACCAGAGCTCTCTCTCCGTGCGCACAGAGAGGAAAGGCAGTGTGAGGACACAGCAAGAAGGCGGCCACCTACAAGCCAGGAAGAGAGCCCTCACCAGACACTAACGCTTCTAACGCCTTCATCTTAGACTTGCAGCTTCCACAACTGTGAGAAAGTACATTTGTGTTGTTTTAGCCAACAAGCCTGTATTAGGTTGGTGCAAACGTAATTGTGGCTTTTGCCATTGAAAGTAATATTTTGTTCTGGTAGCCCAAGCTGTCTACCACAGATAGAAAAGTTTATGCTCTGTGTATTTTACCACTGTTAAAAAAAAAAAAAAAGAAAAATCTAGTTTGACTTGGTTTTCTATTGTCTATGACCTGAAGACTCCTCACTAATGTGGCAACCAATTTAAATTTCATCAGTCATATCACGAATCCCATGTGGCATCTATATTAATTGGAATAATATTTCCTTTTTATTTTTTCTATGAGGCCTCGCTGCTTTTCAAACGGGGGCACCCTGGACAGTCACCCGACTGACTGGGCTGTCAATCTGGTTCTAAAGTCCTTGAGCAGAGAAGTAAACCCAGGGTGCTCCAGAAACAGACCCAGTGACTTCATTTGTTAAAATCCTGTGTGTCACATCTCAAATCCATGATTCTGTTGCCCAGAGACTGCTTCCCAGGAAAACATAGCCTAAGGCAGCCTTGAAAAATGAGTGCTCTTTCTCCTCAGAGTCCTTTTCCATTTCCAGATGTTCCTATTTGGAAATCTTCCTTTATCTGCCTCCTTAAGTGCCAACACTCAGGAAGGGCCCGGCCCCACTGGTAGCCCCAGGCTTTCTGCTAAAGGGATTTCACAGTATCAGGACTAACACCTCATCCTATTAGATTGCAGAAATCCTTTCAAGGCAAGTTGGGGCTTATTTGTAACTTATCTGAGAAAAACATCAGAGTGTATTTGTAGCCAGGGATCCTTGCGCAAGAAGGTAATAGATGAAATAACTTATTAGTTTTCTTCCTTTCCAGGATTCTTTAAAGAATGAAAGACTCCACTACACCTACTCATCCGAAGTTTTGCTCTAGACGGTTTCCCCAGAGCCTCTGACACTGCAGACATTCGCACATATGTCTGAGGCAGAAGTGCACTAGTAGTGGCAAAAAAATAATTCTGCTTACTGAGATGTATACATGTAGACACTGTAAAAAGCATCATACTTGGGTTATTTTATTTATGCCTAATAGTGATGCTGTGAAGTAGATCAACCCCATTTTACAGATGAAGAAACTGAGGCTGACAGTCAAGTTACTTGCCTGGATTTACCCACTTAGTCAGTAGGCAGTTTCAGGATTTGAACTGAGATCCATTTGCCTCAGAACCCTGTACCATAGCTCTAGGATACACTGACCCCAGTCAGAATGTCAACTTCCCTAAAATGACATTGATCTGGGTATTACCACACCTTGTACTGCCTTTATGAATTTTGACTGGTCCATTCCCTCCCTGAACATTGGTGGTGATATCATAAGGAGATAATATTGATTTTCTGAACATCTCACATTGGCTAGTCACCAGGTCCTGCTCTTAATTTACCTCTAAATCTTATTACACCACTCTGCAGAAAGGTATTGTTTTCCTCATTATTCAGATAATGGAGACTGAGCATCAGAGAGGGTAGAGGGTTTGCCCAAGGTCACACAGCCAATAAGGAATGGAGTGAATTCCAGCCACATCTATCTAACTTAACAGCTCAGGAATGCACACTAGGCCACGTGGCCTTTCCCCGAGAGTCACTGCATTCAAGGGACACTGACACTTTCATGACAGGTTCCGACAACAGAATCTTACCTATTCCATAGTCATTTACAAAGCAATTTCACCATCGCCTGGCTATGTATTCGAAGTTAAATTTAAAAAAAATAAATTTTGGAATCTCATCTCAAAAGAATTTGATTTAGTAATGAATTAACCAATTTTACATAAATGGAATATTCAAGTTAGAAAACAGAATCTAGGATGAGATGTATGTATACTTTAGGACCAGGTTTTTGCCTTTGTGGTCTGTTTGCTTTTCTGAATCATATTCTGTAAGTGAAATTGTTGGTCATAAGATAAGAATATGTGTGTGGGGTAAGTGTGTGTGTGTGTGTGTGTTACGGACTATACTGTGTTCTCTCCCACCCTCAAATTCCTATGGTAAAGCCTGAACCCCTAGCATGACTGTATTTGAAGAAGGGGCCTTTGAAAAAATAATTAAGGGGCTAGGTGCAGTGGCTCACGCCTGTAATCCTAGCTCTTTGGGAGGCCGAGGCAGGCAGATCACAAGGTCAAGAGATCGAAAACAAAAAATACAAAAAAAAAAAAAAAATTAGCTGGGCATGGTGGCATGCACCTGCAGTCCCAGCTACTTGAGAAGCTGAGGCAGGAGAATCACTTGAAATCAGGAGGTAGAGGTTGCAGTGAGCCAAGATCATGCCACTGCACTCCAGCCTAAAAAAAAAAAAAAAAAAAAAAAAAGGAAGAAGAAAAAGAGAAAAAGAGAAAAAATAATTAAGGTTAAGTAAAATCATAAGGGTGAGGCCAATATGACTCGTGCCCTTATAACAAATTAAACAGACACCAGGCATGGGTGTGCATAGAAGAAAGACCACATGAAGAGGCAGCAAAAGGGTGGCCATCTGAAAGCCAAGGAGAGAAGCCTCAGAAACCAGACTTGCAGACACCTTGATCTTGGACTTCTAGCCTCTAGAACCATAGAAAATAAATTTGTGTTGTTTAACCCACTTATTCTGGGATTTTTTTTTTATGACAGCGCTAGCAAACTAAAATAGTATATAATTTCTTTTTTAGTCCAAATTGCCTTTCATAAATTTGGGGTCAATTTGTGCTCTTTCAGCAGAGTCTAAGAGGGTCTATTTATCTCCTATACTGCTTACTATAAAGTTTTTTAAATTTTCGCCAGAATAAAAAATGTATTGTTACGTTAACTTGCATTATTTTCCCCCTATTGAAGGGGAAATATTTTCATAGTTGCATTGGCTACTTTTATTTTATTTCTTTTCTAAGTTTTTTGCCTTTTTTTTTTTTTTTTTTGAGACATGGTCTCACTCTGTTGCCCAGGCGGGAGTGAAAGTGTCACAATCTCGGCTCACTGCAACCTCCATCTCCTGAGTTCAAGTGATACTCCTGCCTCAGCCTCCTGAGCAGCTGGGAGGACAGGCGTGTGCCACCACACCTGGCTAATTTCTGAATTTTTAGTAGAGAGAAACGTAGAGATATTTCTCCACGTTAGCCAGTCTGGTCTGAAGCTCCTGGCCTCAAGTGATCTGCTCATCTTGGCCTCCCAAAGTGCTGAAATTACAGGGGTGAGCCACTGTGCCCAGCCTCATTTTTATAACAGAGAGCTTGTCTTTTTCTTTATTGGTAGAAGCTCTTTATGTATCAAATATATCCTTTACATATAAAAAATAATCAAAGATATTATCTTTTATCTTTCCAAAGGATTGTTGATATTTTCTCTGGGTTATTACTTATGTTTTCCTTTATTTATTAATTTCTCCTTTTCTGGTTTCTCTTCTTGAAATGATAAACATATGTATTTTTATCTACTTTATTTGTTCTGGACTATATTTAGGGATAAGATAAAAGGTAGTTATCTTCCCTCAACCAATGATGAACCAGTTGTGCCAATACCTTTATTTAATATTTATCCTTTTCCCCAGTTTTAAAATATCCTCTCCATTATATGCTAAAATGTTATGATATGTGTGGATCTATTTTTGGCCTTTCAATTCTGTTCTTTTGGTCTGTCTATTTTGTTTAAATTACACATGAGCTATTGTTTTTCCTCCAGTACAATATGTATTGCTTCTAAGTGCTACATAAAGAAGAAAATGAGCCTCTTGATTTCAGTATTTGCCAAGATTCAAATGATTTTCTTTATTTGCTCTGTGTCTTTTTCCCTAATGTAAGCAGATAAGGAGAGGACTCACTTTTTTCTCTGATGTACTCTAATGATGATAAGAATTTAACCTTCTTGGTATTCAGGATTTTAATTCTCTGGTATTTACTGAAATGTCGTTAATCGTTTTGATCACAATAAACTAATTTTATAGTAATGTGCTGTCCTAAGAATTTAGATAGCACTTCCATTTTAATTTGCCAATAATTAACTTTACCATTATTTTATGGTGTTATCAGTGCTGAGAACAGAACCTTGCAGAAGAACTTTAAGAAAACACCATTCCTTTGGTGGGGGAGGGGGTTGTCTAAGGGAGAAACAGTGTAACAGAATACAGGTGTTTCCCATTGGTCTTAATGCAGCTGTGGGATGCACATTCCAGGTTAGTCTGATGCTGCCCAGGGATGGAGAAATTAAAATGACCTGAATGTTTCTTGTGTGTGTAGCCAGCCAGTCTTCCTTCTTTCCCCATAAGTCATTCAGCAACCAAAGATCCCACCCAAACTTTGTGAATGGCTAATGTAATTATGTGGGGAGAGGGACAGAGAAAGACTTTAGAATTTGGGAGAGGAGAGCAACAAAGCGGCCCCAGGAGTTTCAGGGATAGTGGGTAAGGAAATGGCTATTGTCCTTGCTGAGAGTGTATGTCCAAAAACTCACATGGGAGAAAGATCAAAATGGGACTTAATGGTGGCTTCTGTGGTACAGGGCTAGGCTGCTCACACAGCATGAACCAACTCCTAGTATGACTGATGTCTGTCTTTTTTACCTGGGTTCAATGTCAGTTTTGACATTTATTACCTAGTGGCCTTGGACAAGTCTTCACTGCTCTGAGCCTCAATGTCTTCAATTGTGAAATAGAAATAATCATACCTATTTTAGATGATTGAGAAGGTCAAGCAAGTATTTCAAGCTGAAATACTTGAATGTTTTTCAAGTATTTCATGCAGAGTGGCTGGAGCAGTAAATCCCTTTAAAATCATATCTTCATCAAGGAGATGACTATTATAACCTTGTGGTAAGGGACCCATGGTACAATTGAGGAGGTGAGAGAATTAAGCCATAAAGATCAGGCATTGAGTCTTAACTCTGCCCTTTATTAACTGTGTGACCTGGAAAAAAAAGTATACAATCTTTCTGGGATAGAGTCTCCCGATAGGTAAAATGGAGACTAGTAATCCCACAGCAATCTGTGTCTCAGAGTTTTTGTGAGAATAAATTACCTAATGGTTGGGAAAGAGCTTTGAAAACCCTCTAGGTGTTATTTGCCTTTCAAATGTGAGATATTATTATCCCTTAGAGACCTCTTAGCAAGCCCTGAAACCCTGTAGATGTTGCTAGCCCTGACTCTGAAATTATCTGATGGAAGAATTCTCATGGTCCCAGCAAAGAACAAGGAATAGTAGGGGGAAAGTTAATGTGAGTAAGATTTTAACTCATTTAGGAAGAACTTTCAAACAACTGGGGATATGTGATAGATTTCATTTGGGAAAATTTTCCAAATAGCCTGAGCTGCCTGAGCCCTCCGAAGTTGATGGCATTCTAGCATAAAGAGGAGAGGTGGTTATCTGTCAGGAATGCTATAGAATGAAAGTTAGCATTGATGAGGAATTTATTCACTGAATAAACATTTAGTATTTTGTCCCCAGAATTTACCACATGCCAGACTTTGTAATTGATAGCAAAGTTGAAAAAGATTTGATCCCAGAATGAGATAAAATCCTTGGTTTTTATAGAAATGGCTCCAACCATCTTTCTTTCTTTCACTTTTTTGTTTTAAGTAAAGTATTGAGGAGTTTGCAAAGTCAAGGAAGGATTGAACATCCAAGGGAAGAGAGGAACAAGAACAGGTCAATGGATAATGGAAGTAGGAAAAAATGAACTCTGCTGGAAGAATGATTCAGTTTCAAACTCTTTTGATATTCTGTTAATTCCCTTAAGATTAAAATCTCCTGAAGAAAGAATCTGACCTGATTTTACTTGCCAACCAGAGGAAGGATGTGTATGATGAAAATCTTTATTAACCATTTCATCAAAACCACATGGAATGAGGTGCCAGCATGGTTCTCCATGAAGTGAGTGTTGTTATATAAAAAAAAAGAGAGCGAGAGAGAGAGAGGAGAAAGAAAAGGAAAAACAAAAGAAAAGAGAAAAGACAAATGTGTATTACATTTCCTGCCCTCAGAGTCCAGAACGGTGGGGGAGACAGACCAATAAACAAAGACATTGCAGAGCTGTGGGGATACATGTAGAGGGCATCAATTCACCCAGCCTTGGGCTTCAGGAGAGGGAGAGGTGAGCTGAATTTTATTTCAAGGGAAGAAGAGGAGGTAGTTAGCTGTAGATGTTGGTGAGGAGAGAAAAGTTTCTCTTAGTCACCTTCTGATTGTAAGATCCCACTATTCTGAGCAGAGACCCCAGAGCTCCCTTTGCTTTGTGATGCTTTCCATTTTCTATGCTTTGGTTTTTTTCCCCCAACTAGATCATAAACTCCCAAATGTGAGGGCCTGTCTTACATTCCTTGGATCAGCCCTCCTGATGTGAGAACATATGGTTATTGGACTGAACTCATGTAATTACAGAGCCCTGGAATTAGTTGTGCCCTCTTCATCCCACAGTTGAAAAAAATAGGAGCCCAGTTGGCTCAAGTAACTTACCCCAAGGCTCCACAGCGGGTTCAAAGAATGGCAGTCAAGTGAATGGTTGAAAAAAAATCTTCTCATTTTAAAATAAGTATTTGGTATATATAGTTGACCAGATTATACATTTATCTATAACTTATTATATGTTCATGTAGTAATCATACTTATGTCAGGATGTAATATGTTATATTCCCTGGCTGGGCTTAGTGTGGTGCTGGATGTATGGGGAGGTGGGAAGGGGGAATTGGTCATAGAGTCTCAGAACTGTATAAGTGGAGTTGATCTTACTATAGAATTGCGAATGCCTAAGAGGGTAGAAAGAGACCATAAATGCATGAACCAGATGCATTCAAGGTCCAAGACACAGGGGAGTGATTGGGACTGTGAAGAACCAGACAATGCATGCACATTGAAGGAAAGAAGACTACTTGGCTCATGCCCCATTATTGTGCCATGAAAGAATATGAGTCCAATGTTGCCAAGAGTCTCTAATTTTCAAGAGAAGATAAAAATCTGCATGCACATATAGAATCTTGTGAGTTTAAAAAAAATTGGCAACAAATTAAAAATTGTTTTAAATATAGTACAATGATATAATCTTTAAAAATCTCCTAACTTTGTTGTCTCTTTGGTTTAAAGGTTTTTCTTACTGTTCTGCCACTATGGTGTGAGTCTTTTTATTTATTTTTATTTTTTTTGAAAAAGAGTCTTATTCAGTTCGCTTTAACAGATTCTGTAGCAGATCTAGAGAAAACAACATAGCCCTAAGGCCACAATGGCATGTAAGCCCCACTTCTTCACACCTAATCAGGAGCATTTCCAGAGAAGAACCAAGATACTATAGGAGATGGAGATATCATTAACTGACAAGATGCATTTTTCCACCACTATCCCATGGGAGGCTCATGAGGGCAGTTGGAGGAGCTTTGGAAAGTACACGAGTCACAATTTCTAGATATATATGATTTTTTTGATACACAGGGAAACCCAAACATCACTGCTAAGCTGAATCTGGCCCATGGGCTACTGGTTTGCCAACAGGAATCCAATCTCATCATTTAATATAAGAGGAAATCAGGCCGGGCGTGGTGGCTCAGGCTTATAATCCCAGCACTTTGGGAGGCTGAGGCAGGCAGATCATGAGGTCAGGAGATGGAGACCCTCCTGGCCAACATGGTGAAACCCCATCTCTACTAAAAATACAAAAATTAGCTGGGCATGGTGGCACTCGCATGTAGTCCCAGCTACTCGGGAGGCTGAGGCAGGAGAATTGCTTGAACCTGGGAGGCGGAGGTTGCAGTGAGCCAAGATCGCACCACTGCACTCCAGCCTGGGTGACAGGGAAAGACTCTATCTCAAAAAAATAATAATAATAAAAGAGGAAACTGAGACTCAGAGAGGCCATGTGTCTAGAATCCCAAAGTAAGTTTATGCATGTATGCTTTAGGATGCTTTTGGCTCCTGGTAACAGATAACCTGTATAAAAGTAGCTGAAAATATTGGGGTTTATTATGTAAACATAACTAGAATTGTAGGGTAGGCAGTTCCAGGTTCTGCTAACTCAGCAGTTCAGTAATTTCAGTGCTCTGAGTTCATTTCTCCAATTCTCTTTGCTTTTCCCCTCATTGTCACAAAAAGGCAGCCCTGCTTCAGGCATCACATCCTCACATTCCAGCATATAGGGAAGAAAAGAGATTTTCATCAGAACTGGAAGTCTTTTCCAGAAGCTCCATTTTGTCTCAGTGAACAAAATTGGGTCATAGGCCCACTGCTAAACCAGTCATCTGCAAGAAAGAATGAGATTATCCTGGTTGCTTTGAACAATCATGATCTACCCTGTGGGTTGAACCCACCTTCCCTGAGCATGTTGTTACAGGTTATCTAAACCAAGTCAGGATCTTGTTCATGAGACAGGGACTGTCACACTGTTGGAGTGGCACTGGCCCCTGTGGAGTGGGAAGCAGGGTCCAGCTCTCCTGAATCCTCAGCTCCCACACCCAGCGCCCATGAGGAGGAGGCTCCTATCAGCTCATAACAGTTGTTTGTGAACCTATCTGCCCATGCTATGGATTGAGTGTTCGTGTATCCTCCTGTTCCCTAAATTCATATGTTGAAGCTCTAATCCTGTGTGATGATGTTTGGAAATGAAGTCTTTGGGAAGTGATCTGGTTTAGTTCTGTGTCCCCACCCAAATCTCATCTTGAATTGTAATCCCCACCTGTCAAGGGAGGGACCTGGTGGGAGGTGATTGGATCATGGGAGTGGGTTTCCCTCTTGCTCTTCTTGTGATAGTGAGTTCTCACAAGATCTGGTTGTTTGATAAGTGTCTGGAGCATCCTTCTGATCTTTCTGTCTCTCCTGCCACCCTGTAAGATGTGCCTTGCTTCCCCTTTGCCTTCTTCCATGATTGTAAGTTACCAGAAGCCTCCCCAGCCATGTGGAACTGTGAGTCAATTAACCCTCTTTAGTTTATAAACTACCCAGGCTCAGGTGGTATCTTTGTAGCAGTGTGAAAATGGACTAATTCAGGAGGTGAATAGCTTTAGATGAGGTCATTGAGGGTAGAGTCCCATGGTAAGATTAGTGCCCTTTTAAGAGGAGGAAGACACCAGAGCTTCCTCTCTCTCATGGAGGCTACATAAGAAGGTGATTGCCTACAAGCCAAGAAGACGGTCCTCACCAGGAACCAAATCTGCTGGCATCTTGATTTTGGACTTCCCAGCCTCCAAAACTATGAGAAATAAATTCCTGTTTAAGCTGCCCAGTCTATGGTATGTTGTTGTAGCAGCTCAGGCTAAGACGGCCTTTTCTCGGAAACTTAGCAAAAGCAGCAGAAGATATTTTAATAATCTTCCTAAATGAGCCATGTGTTCTATTTTCAAATAAAATAACCTGAAAATACATAATAATTAATCTAACATCTATATATATTATATAATAATATATTATATATTATATTTATTATATAGTACATATTATATACTATATAATGTAGTATACAGGACTATATTATTATAGTCCTGTACAAATATTTAGTATACATTTCACATAGATGATTTCATGTAAATCATTTCACATAAATGATCTCACCACAATCCAATGAGGTCAGTGCCACCAACTTTATCATACAGATTGTGAAACTGAGAACCAGAGAAGTTTAGTATTTTGCCCAGTCACTCAACTCGCAAGTAGTCAACCCAACATTAGGGGAGGCACAATTTACCTGACTAAAGGAGAGTCTTCACCCAAGGACTTTCCATTGTATTCAAATCCTTTACAGATTTGGGGCATGCAAATATCCAGCGCAGCCCACTCTTTTGAAGCTCATAGTATTTAAAAAAAAAATTTAAAGAACCATATTTAGGTCGTTCATTTTATTATTTGTTCCCCTAGAGTTTTTCTCTGAAGTGTTACTCTAAAAATATGTCATTCTATTAATGTCTTTCTTATTCCCTTTCCCAATCCTCCAAAGCTTTAAAAGATTTTACCTTTGTCAAGTGCAGAAATTGTCTTGATTTCTTAAAGTGAGAAAAATGTGCCTGGATGTTTGACAAGGAGTTCCGCCAACCTCACAGACAAAACCAGCAGGTATTTGAGTCTCTGAGGCATCTCCAAAGAGGAGGCCCAGAGAGGGCCCCACACACAGGTTAGTAGACAGGCCTCTTGCTTTGGCTCAGCATCTAATTCTCTCAGTCCTGTCCTCTTGGTGCCCAATGGGGCTGGGTTGGGAAATGGCAGGTACCCTTGTCTGAACTCAGCCAGGCAGCCCTGCATTCCAGTGCCAGTTCTTGGGGTACTGGCCAAGTGACCATGGGCAAGTTTCTTCACCTCCACTCCAAACCTCAATTAACCCGTTTGTAAACTGGATACAATCATACCCAAATCCTAACATTGTTATGAGGATGAGATGAGCTGTCTGTAAAGCACTGATCTGATGCTTGAGGTGTGATTGATGCTCTGTGACTAGTAGCTGCAATTATTATCATTATCATTAGTCCAAATTCCACGGCTAAGTCCCTGTAGGGTCTTAGCTTCTTCTCAAGCCATTACCCTTTCCTGCTCAGGCAAGGGAGATCAAGGAGAAGGAAAAAAAGGAGAGGAGACTTGAATTCCTATTAAATAAAGACCTGCTGGCAAACCCAAGGATAGAGAATATCCTGATTTCAAATGCTGGAAGTGCTGGTATCATGTGAAAGAAGGGTGAAGATTGGTTCATGTGTCCCTAAAAAGGAAACCAGGACCGAGGAGTAGAGGCTGCAGGAGGACAGGTGTCAGGTGGTATCAGGAACCAAATTGTCACAGTCCGTTGGCCAGACATGGATGGGGCTGCCTGGTAAGGCGGGAAGCTTTGTTTCCCTGGAGATGTACAAGCAGAATGGGATGATCACTTGTAATATAGCCTTGTTGTTGTGGTTTTTGTATATGTGTGTGCGGTCATGACCTAGTTTTGAGACCTAGGCTAGAAGCTGCTCAGTTCTCCTTCTTGAGAAGCCGATGAATTCTACAATCCCAACCACTTCCCTTACTGTGTTCCCACACTTTGAGCCACTACCCACCCACTCTAACTACCCCAGGGCCAGGTGCCAGACAACTAGGGACAGCTGCTATGCCACAGAGCACCCTGGAATTACCCAAACTAGCAATCCTAACCCTGTGTGCCCTGCCTTGCCCTTTCCTTACCTCAGAAACCACAGTGAAGTATCTTGCCATAGTTCCCCCCCTCTCTCTGTGACCAACCCTGATGCTTCTCTGAGTGGCCCTGCACAGTAGGCTATGTTTTCCTCAGAGAACTGTGAGTGTAATGAAACCTCTGAGCTTTCCCAGTGTCTCTCTTTTGACCTGCGCCTGGTTTTACCATACCTCACCAAGGTAATATGATTAAAACACCACCTTCCAAGGATGTTGCAGAGGTTGCACATGTTAAGAGATTAGGTCAGTGTTTCTCAAAGCTTGCTGCATTATACACCACAGATTCCCACTGTCCTCTCTGCCCTCCCCAGGTCTGATTCTGTAGGTTTGAGGTCGCCCCTAGGGAGTCTGAATTTTAACCAGCTCTCTAGTTGATTCTGACTAGGCAGCCTATGAACCTGCTCTCCTTCAAACCCATGATTCTGTAATTGTTAAGAAGAAAAGAAAATAGAGATCACTAAGGGAGTAAAAATAGTCATGTTAATTAGATCCACATAAAGCCATAGTTTACAAAGTGCTTTCATAGGCTTCCCCTCAGTTAACCTTCACAGTAGTCCTAGGGAGTGAATATTGTTATAGCACCTGATTTACAGGGAAATCTGAGAGTACCCCCTACCCCCAGGGTCTGAAGGCCAGTAAGTGATAGGGTAGGATTTGAACTCTGCTGAGTTTCTCTTCAAAGCCCAATATCTATCACAGAACGAGGAAACCAACATTTAAGGAACCTTCGTTATGATAGATAAGGAAAAGAGAACAACCTGCTAAAACTAAAACAAATACTCTACATTTTAGCTCTCAGTCCCTGGCTTGCTTGAACTGATTAAACACCCAGTTATTCCTCACTGATGTGGGTGAGAGCAGCTGTAGCAACCCACAAGTTTCAGGTGGGTCCAACCTCAAGCCCATTTCTAAAACTCTGTGGGACCTTTATATGTGATGGTGACCATATCTGACCACCTGCTTCTTGGAGGTGCTAGTTTTTCTTTATTTGGAAATCCAGTTCATCCAAAGTAGCTGGAGCTTTGAATGAAGACCAACTCCTTTCATAGCAAATTATTCATGTAGTCAGGCAATGATTCAGCAGCAGGTAGCAAATACTGACTGTGTGCAAAGGGCTTGACTGTCTCACTTCAGAGAATTAGAAAGGAAGTCAGACATTTAGTCCTAGGCTCAAGGCAAAGAACAGATGCAAATCTACACGAACCCTCCTACCAGAAGTAAACGCATGTGTAGCAAATGAGTGTGTAACCAAATTAATACATTAAGTAGTACAAGTTAACCTTGCACTATTCATCTATATCTCTAATGCATCCTCCCATTGGCAAACACGAGGAATTTACTTATGGAATCGTATGTGGCATATACCGAGCACCTGCAAAGTGTCAGTGAAAAGGGCTCAGATAGATGACCTGAGATTCAGAGAGGTTAAGGGATTTGTCTGATGTGCCCTAATTTATAAGTGGCAGAGGCCAGGCGTGTGCCCCTTGGAACATAAGTTCTATGAAGGTAAGTGTCCAGCCTGGATCAGTGCCCTGCGCAGTAAGCATTAGTTAGATCTAATCCAGGAAAGCCTGTAACTTCAATGCCCATGCAGCTTTTTTCACTGAACTCATAGGGTAAACAGTTGGTACTCCCCTGTCTGGATGTAGCAGTGCCAGAAGCTTTGGCCTGGCATCTCTGCAGATCCAAGACCTGCACAGTGGACATGCTTCATGCCAAAGAAGCCTGGTACCAGAAGCTCCTTGATTTGATAGAAAATTCAAAAATAGACGCATCTGAAGATCCCTCAGCACAGCCCCCCGCTGTGGCCATGGAAGAACCCTCTGGCACAATTTTGATTTGCGAGTCCCTGACATGACCTAATTTAACTTCTTTCATTTGCATGATAAATGAAAATGCCAAAATGGAGTCCCAAAGGGCTTTCTCTGCTCACTGACAGGCACCTCAGCCCAGAGGCTGCCTGGCGGTGGCAGTGGAGATGGCACCTCTGTTGACCCCAGCTGGGGACACTCTTCAGCCTTCACATGGAGATGTGTTGGCTTCAGAACTAGCTCGTGTATATTTCCTCTGCTTGTCGGGGCACATTTTCAGGTCACGTCCGGTTTCTAGAAAGAACTTAAGGGAGGAAATGTCAAGGAGCCCCAAGCTGGACTAAAGAGGATGCAAAATGCCATTTTTGAGAGAATGGCAGTATCAGATCACTAGGGAACATACTAAGTATGCACAATCCAGAGTCTGCCCTCAGAAATTTGGATTCAGCAGGTTTTGTGGAGCCCAGGAATCTGCATTTTTAACAGCCACCCCTTTCCCTAGAGTGGATTAAGATATGGGTTGAGGAGAGCTGGACTGTGGCTTCAGCTGGTTCTCACCACCCACACCTATGGCCTTAGGAAAGTGTTACAACCTCTCCAAGCCTCTGTTTCTTTAAGGGAGTAACAATACCTACTGCATCGTTTATAGTGAGAACCAAACGATAAAATCAATTTTTAGTGTTCAGTAATCAATTAAAGGTTGGATATTATTAAAAGGCTGTGAACAACTGAATTTTGAAAAGGCTTGTTTTGTTTTTTAGGAAGCTTCCAGCCACACACTGGATCGGGAGGGTTAGAGATCCCAGGCTGTCAACCATGGAGTCTCCAACTAGTTTCCCAACCTCTCCAAGCTTCAGTGTCTTTATCTATAAAATGGGAACTTTTCTAATACCCATCTTTCTGAGCTGTTACGAGGAGGAAATGAAAAGCCTAGCTGATAAACAGTGCTGTAAGTTATAAAGCACTTTGTGGATTTGCCTTGATTTGTGTAATAGCAAAAATGATCTGAATGGGTACCAAAGTGTCCCCCATCAGCAGCCCTGACGGCCTGCTTTCCCGAGCATTACAGACTCATTTCCAGCCGCAGCATCCATTTGTATGCAGACAATTATTGTGCAGTAGGCCTTCACCGTTGCTCCTGCACGGAAGGTGCTAGCTGCAATCTCGTTTACATTATTAATTTGCTTAGTAAACCCTTTCAAGTCAAGTTCACGTAGAGGTGAGCTGGGAAGCAGCCACAGTAGATAAGCCTGCAGGGTGGTGAAGACAGCCTGTAAGGCAAACGTGTGGCAAGCGGCCGAGGGCATATATTGCTCATAGGAAGCTAGGAAGCCCCAAGTCTTAGTGTCTTTGGCAGTCTTCCACCCATCTCAGAAAAACAGACGTGGTTTTTTGGATTTTTAAAATTTTTATTATTGTTTGTTTCGTTGCTCTAGGCGGTATATATCATCACCTGTATTAGTTTCCTAGTGCTGCTATTTTAAAAGTACCTCAGATTAAGTCTTAAAACAACAGATATCTATCGTCTCACAGTTCCAGAGGCCAAAAATCCAAAATCGAGGTGTGGACAGGGTCATAGTCCTTCTGTAACCAGTAGGAGATAATCCTTCCTTGTCTCTTCCTAACTTCTGCATTTGCCAGCAATCCTTAGTGTTCCTTGTAAATGCATCATTCCAATCTCTATCTCTTCCTTCACATGGTCATCTTCTCCCTGAGTCTGTCTTCTTCTTAAAATGACAGCAGTCATATTGGATTAATGGCCCAGCCTACTCCAGTATAAGCTCATCTGAACTTAAGTACGGCTTCTCTTTGACTCATGATGGGGTTATATCCCAATAAGCCCATTGCATAGTAAGTTGAAGATATTGTCAGTTGAAAATGCATTTAGTACACCTAACCTACCAAATCTCATAGCTTAGCCTGGTCTAGCTTATGTGTGCTCAGAACATTTACATTAGCGTACAGTTGGACAAAAATCATCTAACACAAGTCTAGTTTATAATAATGAAACTAAAAATGTTATGATTGAAAAATAAAAATAATAAAAATAAAAGATAAAAATCTAAAATGTGAAGTACGATTTCTACTGAATGTGCATTAGTTTAACAATCACAGAGTCAAAAAAATCATAAATTGAACTATTTTAAGTTGGGGATTGCCTGTAATTACATCTGGAACGAACTTATATCCAAATAAGCTTGCTTTCCGAAGTACTGGGGCTTAAGACATCAACATATTTTTTGCGGGGGTGAACCTAATCCAAGCCCTAACACCACCTCCATACAATAGTTTTACCTTGAGACTAGGTAAAACTAGTCTCATGAGAGCAGAGACTCTGTTCATTGTTGTTTCTCCAGGGTATAGATCAGAACTCAGCATGTAAGAGAACTCAATAATGACTTGCTAAATTAAAGAATGGCTTACAGTCTGCAGCCTGGCTAAGGAAATAAACATAAAGTTTGAGGGGATTAGACAGTCTTAGGTTCATAGCTCAGCCCCAGTACAGTACTCTGTTTTTGCACTAGCTTCTTAACCTCTCTGCAGCTCTGGTTTTTCATTTCTATAACAGACATGGTGACATTTCACTGTTACCATTTTCACTGAACTGTTCTGAAGCTATGCTCTATCTGGTGCCATTTGCATTTTCTACATCATGTAACTCCAATTCTCTAGTATCCACTTTCAGCTCTGTTTTCAACTTTTCGATTTTGGACAAAGAATATTCTCTCAGAGACTTAGTTTTCCAGTCTATGAGGTTGAGAATTGTACCTCCTAGCCCACATCGCAAGGTTTCTAGGAGACTGTGCTACAGCAATGTATGCAGAAGCATTTTGGCAACTAAATAGACGTAGTATTTTTATTATCAACTTAAAGGTGCTATTAACACTATTCAACATTTATGTTGCTTCTTTATCAGGTTTAAAAAGCATCATTTACAATTTTGTTTGTGATTCTTTTTTATAGAGGAGCATTTGAATGAGGCCCAGCAAGGTTAGGAAATTTGCATAAGATCACAGGACTATTTGCAAGGTGCCCACTGAAAGCCACTCAGTTCCTGGTGCTCGCTTCACCCTGCTCCCTGTTCTCTACCAAGCTTGTGACCATACTGGGGAGACCCAGCAATGAGGTCAGCAGTTTCATACATTTATGTAAATATTGATAGAAGATTACCAACAACCTCTAATTAGTTCATTTCATCTCCTCCTTCTCCTTCTCTATAAGGTATCTTTTATATGGATGAGGAAATAGAGATTTCCTCTATTTCTATAAAGTGGCCAGAAAGCAAGAATGGCAGGCCCTGCCTACCCGTCCTAAAGATTAGGACTGTGTGATTGTGTTTCCAGGAGCCACCTATGAAGCCCTGATCCCTGCCACCTGTGGATTTTGCTATGCCCAGTTCTTGAGCCAAGCCAACCAGTGGGCACTACCCAATAGGAAGAACCCCACCAACAGGTGGAATCTAGCATCTATTTCGTGACCTGGGTCCTGGGGTTCTAGTCTAGATATCTGCCTGCCTACAAAGCTGCAGTCTTCCCTCCTAATCTCTAGCTACCTTGATTACCTAGGACATAAGCCTGGAGGGGAGCAAAGGTTCCTGAAATTTTCAAGGGCTCTGAAATCAAAATGAATCAGAAATTGCATCTCATACTGGTCATTTTGAACCTGTGTGATTTAGGAGAAATGCTTAATTACTTTGAAGTTACTTTTCTCTTCTAAAAAATGGGGATTAAGAATAGAATTAAGAGAGATAATATATGAACAGCATATAGTTTTTGGCACAAAGTAGAAATTCAATAAATGCTTGCTACTTTGCTTCCCATTCTCCACTTTAACCAGGGCCTGCCAAATTCACATCCTGTTTAGCAGCAGCCCTACCAAGTTTCCAGTCCGTTCTTCCCCTCAGTACCTCCTGCAAATCCTCCAGCCATACCCTCTTTATGCCCTGTCCCCAAGCACTGGTTAGGTCGTGGTGAAACAAAAGGACTACTACTACCTGATAGTGACATGGCCTTCTCCCCAGGGACCTCTACTTCTGTGTCCACTTCACCTGGGTATCAGAATCCACTTGAGTTGAACACAAGTTTGGAAAAATCCCTAGGATGATGCAATATGGACTTCTGGCATATCTGGTTACCATCCTTCCAGAATCATTCTTCTCTAAGAATCACTCTTCTTTTTCCTTCTGGCCACCATTGAATACTCAGGGTGCCCCACAGCCCAAGCCACATGAGTTTTGAGACCACTTTCCGCATCTCAATAATCAAGGAGAGTGTTTATTCCTTATTCAATCTTTTTACTAATACTTCGCTCATTAATTTAACACATTTATGGAGCACATATTGCACGCCAGGATTTGTGTTAGGTGTGAGGAACCAAAAATAACGAAGTTACGTTATTTTTGGAATTTGGAATGATTATGAACAGAGGTGGGATGACTGGGGAATCCAGCCACATTCCAGCAACTTCTCCAGCCTCCTGAATGCTGTAACCATACGGAGGCTCAGTAGCCCAGGGAATGGCTGCTAGGGTCCTTCATTGCAACAAGGATTTATACCACAATGAATATTTGTAGGACATAGTTAAGAGATTATCCTAATGTGTGTTCAAGTCCATTGATGTCCAAACTCAGAGGCAGCTTCTATTTGTTTAGACCAATAACATGCACTTAAAGTATTAGTGAGCCAATTGTTTTATGGGTGCTGGGAGTTTGCTCTCCCTTTAGGTTTTATGCAGGTCTGAAAATATTTGAGGATTCTGACTCAGGATCAAAGTACGTTCAATAATAATAATTAATTATAATATGGCCAGGCATGGTGGTTCATGCCTGTAATCCCAGCACTTTCAGAGGCTAAGGTGGGAGGATTGCTTGAAGCCAGGAGTTTGAGATCAGCCTGGGCAAAATAGTGAGACCACATCTCCACATAAAGCATTTAAAAAAAAAAAAATTAGCCAGGTGTGGTGGTACACACCTGTAGTCCTAGCTACTTGGAAGACTGAGGCAGGAGGATCCCTTGGGCCCAGAAGTTGAAGGCTGCAGTGAGCTCTGATTGTGCCACTGTACTCCAGCCTGTCTCTAAAAAAACACCAAAAAGTAAAACTTATAATGAATATGATCATTGATATATAGTTTGGGTATTTGTTCCTGCCCAAATCTCTTTTTGAATTTTAACCCTCGATTCTGGAGGTAGAGCCTGGTGGGACATGTTTGGGTCGAGAGTGGATCCCTCATGATTTGGTGCTGTCTTCAAGATAGTGAGTCCTTGAAAGATCTGGTCGTTTAAAAGTGTGTGGCACCTTTCCCTCCACTCTGCCTCTTGCTCCTGCTTTTGCCATTTCACGTGTCTGCTCCCCCTTCACCTTCTGCCATGATTGTAAGCCTCCTGAGGCCTCCTTAGAAGCTGAGCAAATGCCAGCACTGTGCTTCCTGTAATGCCTGCAGAACCATGAGCCAAGTAAGCCTCTTTTCTTTATAAATTACCCAATCTCAGGTATTTCTTTATAGCAACGCAAGAATGGCCTAACACAATTATGTAAAAACTCCATTTATTGAGGGCTTATTATATCCCAGGCACTAAACATTTATATGGATTAACTCATTTAGTCCTCACAACAGCCCTATAAGGAAGCTAACACTCTTATCCTCATGTTATAGATGGGAAAACTGAGGCACAGAGAAGCTGTAACTTGCCTGTTATGATATAGCTAGAAAGTATCATAGCAAGGAAGCATTCTGGCTCCAGAGCCCACACTCCTAAATTGGGTATGTGCTTGCATCAAGCACCTCACAAAAATTATTCAGTCCTCTCCACTCTAGGAAGAAGGTGTGATAATTCCTGTCTTACAGATGAGGAAACAGAATCCCATGGTTAATGACATGCTGAGGATCCCATGGCTAGTCAGTAGTAGGGTGGGGATTTACACTTAGGTGGCCTCACTAAAATCACATGCTTGGCCGCCGTGTGAGAGTTTCATTCATGTGGCTTTGGCCTGACCTTTCCCACAGCTGAAGCTTTTTGATTTCCATCTGCAGGTTCGGGATTTGTTTTCTAGACCTTGGGCCCTAAAACTAAGTAAACATACTTCCTCACTTCCTTAATGCTAGAGCCACTCGCAGCTGGCCAGGACTGTCACCTTCAGGATTTGTCAAGGACTGTCCATGCTTGAACCATCACAACATTCCTTTAGCACTTAAAATTGTATTTTCCAAAGCACCTTCCATGGGATAATGTATTGGTTCTCCAGATCACCCCATGAGAATGAGAGAGGCAGAGGCTGGCTGCTCTCTCCCGCTGAAGAGGGCTGCAATGAAGGAGTCTTTCCCCACGGTGACTTTGCTCCGTAACCAGACCTGGGGCTAGAACCCAAATCCCAGATTTACTTTAGCGGTGCTTATTTCCCTGTTTAATTCCTGTCCAGAGAGAAGTGATCTAAGCTCAGCTTTTCCCCACTATTTTGCCCAACACTTGTAATCAGGATGTTTCACATCTCCCAATGCCTTTATCACCTGAAAAATTAGGAACACATGGTTGTTTTTCTTCTTCTAGCCCAACATTCTTTTCCAGCTGGGAGGAGGGCCCTAGGCTCAACACTGTAATTTTTTTGAGAGGATTTAATGTACCTCTCTCAAATTCCTAGCACATTTTGGAACACAATTTAAAACAGCTAGTCTATGCCATGTCCATGTATTCTTACCGAATTTCTCAACTGCTGAGTTGCAAGGTTATCCTCTGTGCAAATTCCATGCAGTGAATAGAGTGCCGGTGTACAAAGACTTTGGTTTTCCCATCTGTAAAATGGGTGTTAAGGGTGAAACTAAAGGCAGGGAGAACACAGGGGGCTGATTACATAATTAAGATCCTTCTCATCCTATTGTTCAATTACTATAAAACATCTTGCACAAGGACGCCCACTTTCACCATTTCTATTCAACATAGTACTGGATGTCCTAGCCAGGGCAATCAGATAAGAGAAAAAAATAAAGGGCACCCAAATCAGTAAAGATGAAGTCAAACTCTCACTGTTCGCTGATTACATGATGATATACTTAGAAAACCCTAAAGGCTCATCCATAAAGTCCGTAGAACTGATAAATGAATTCAGCAACATTTCAGTATAAAATTAATGTACACACATCAGTAGCTCTGCTATACACCAGCGGTGACCCAGCTGAGAATCAAATCAAGAATTGAGCCCAATTTATAATAGCTGCAAAACAATTAATAGATAAAATATATAGGAATCTACCTAAGCAAGGAGGTGAAAGACCACTACAAAGAAAACTACAGAACACTGCTGAAAGAAATCATAGACGACACAAACAAATGAAAACACATCCCATGTTCATGGATTGGTAGCATCAATATTGTGAAAAAGACCATACTGCCAAAAGCAGTCTACAAATTCAATGCAATTCCCATCAAAATACCACCATCATTCTTCAAAGAACTAGAAAAAGCGATCCTAGTTGTTTGAAGGGGTGAGAGATAAAATTCATATGGAATTTAAAAAGAACCTGCATAGCCAAAGCAAGACTAAGCAAAAGGAACAACTCTGGAGGCATCACATTACCCAACATCAAACTATAGTCACCAAAACAGCATGGTACTAGTATAAAAATAGACATACAGACCAATGGAACAGAAAGAGAACCCAGAAATAAAGCCAAATACTTACAGTCAACTAATCTTCGACAAAGCAAACAAAAACATAAAGTGGGTGTATCCGTAAGGGTTCTCTAGAGGGATAGAACTAAAGGAATATATATATATACACACACACACACACACACATATATACACACACATATATATGTGTGTGCGTGTGTGTGTATATATATATTTATATATATAAAGGGGAGTTTGTTAAGTATTCACTCACATGATCACAAGGTCCCACAATAGGCTGCCTGCCCAGTGAGGAGCAAGGAGAACCAGTTTGAGTTCCAAAACTGAAGAACTTGGAGTTCGATGTTCGAGGGCAGGAAGCATCCAGCACGGGAGAAAGTTGTAGGCTGGGAAGCTAGGCTAGGCTCTCTTTTCACATTTTTCTGCCTGCTTATATTCTATAGCTGTGCTGACAGCTGATTAGATTGTGCCCACCTAGATTAAGGGAGGGTCTGCCTTTCCCAGCCCATTGACTCAAATGTTAATCTCCTGTGGTAACACCCTCACAGACACACCCAGGATCAATACTTTATATCCTTCAATTCAATCAAGTTGACACTCACTAATTAACCATCACCAAGTCCACAGCTTGTCAACTTGAACCCATGTGCATCTCCTGAGATCATACATAATCTTCAAATAAAGACAATAATAAGGCTGTAGCTACACCTAACATAATACAACTATCCTTTGTACAACGGGAAATGCACCAATCCCCAACCCAAATACTATTACATAAAGTTAACAATACTTAAATGCTGATGCAAAATTGATAAATCTTATGTCACATGATAAAGGATAAAGGAAATAAAATGAAGATATTTTCTTAATACAAGTGTATACATGCACAAACATCTTTTTAACGAAAG
>NW_012101365.1:7329412-7335200 GCF_000951045.1 Mandrillus leucophaeus | reverse complement strand
TCACTGTTCGCTGATTACATGATGATATACTTAGAAAACCCTAAAGGCTCATCCATAAAGTCCGTAGAACTGATAAATGAATTCAGCAACATTTCAGTATAAAATTAATGTACACACATCAGTAGCTCTGCTATACACCAGCGGTGACCCAGCTGAGAATCAAATCAAGAATTGAGCCCAATTTATAATAGCTGCAAAACAATTAATAGATAAAATATATAGGAATCTACCTAAGCAAGGAGGTGAAAGACCACTACAAAGAAAACTACAGAACACTGCTGAAAGAAATCATAGACGACACAAACAAATGAAAACACATCCCATGTTCATGGATTGGTAGCATCAATATTGTGAAAAAGACCATACTGCCAAAAGCAGTCTACAAATTCAATGCAATTCCCATCAAAATACCATCATCATTCTTCAAAGAACTAGAAAAAGCGATCCTAGTTGTTTGAAGGGGTGAGAGATAAAATTCATATGGAATTTAAAAAGAACCTGCATAGCCAAAGCAAGACTAAGCAAAAGGAACAACTCTGGAGGCATCACATTACCCAACATCAAACTATAGTCACCAAAACAGCATGGTACTAGTATAAAAATAGACATACAGACCAATGGAACAGAAAGAGAACCCAGAAATAAAGCCAAATACTTACAGTCAACTAATCTTCGACAAAGCAAACAAAAACATAAAGTGGGTGTATCCGTAAGGGTTCTCTAGAGGGATAGAACTAAAGGAATATATATATATACACACACACACACACACACATATATACACACACATATATATGTGTGTGCGTGTGTGTGTATATATATATTTATATATATAAAGGGGAGTTTGTTAAGTATTCACTCACATGATCACAAGGTCCCACAATAGGCTGCCTGCCCAGTGAGGAGCAAGGAGAACCAGTTTGAGTTCCAAAACTGAAGAACTTGGAGTTCGATGTTCGAGGGCAGGAAGCATCCAGCACGGGAGAAAGTTGTAGGCTGGGAAGCTAGGCTAGGCTCTCTTTTCACATTTTTCTGCCTGCTTATATTCTATAGCTGTGCTGACAGCTGATTAGATTGTGCCCACCTAGATTAAGGGAGGGTCTGCCTTTCCCAGCCCATTGACTCAAATGTTAATCTCCTGTGGTAACACCCTCACAGACACACCCAGGATCAATACTTTATATCCTTCAATTCAATCAAGTTGACACTCACTAATTAACCATCACCAAGTCCACAGCTTGTCAACTTGAACCCATGTGCATCTCCTGAGATCATACATAATCTTCAAATAAAGACAATAATAAGGCTGTAGCTACACCTAACATAATACAACTATCCTTTGTACAACGGGAAATGCACCAATCCCCAACCCAAATACTATTACATAAAGTTAACAATACTTAAATGCTGATGCAAAATTGATAAATCTTATGTCACATGATAAAGGATAAAGGAAATAAAATGAAGATATTTTCTTAATACAAGTGTATACATGCACAAACATCTTTTTAACGAAAGGAGGAGAAAATATTCATGATAATTTCAGTCCTCATTTCTGCAGCTGGTCATGTGGGTTGTAGCTAATATTGATGACTACCTTCTTCTACTACCCATTCTGTATTTCCTTTGCCTTTAGCAAACACCTCAGCAGGCCGTGTTTTTTGTTTGTTTGTTTGTGTGTTTTTTGTTTTGTTTTGTTTTGTTTTTTTCTGGTGGAGTGACCCAAACCTTATTCCTGAAGGGTCTGGGTCATTTGTTGTCCTGCCCGGATTGGACTGTTGTAGTTTCCCATTGACCTTAATCATAGGGCATGGTAATACTAAGAGACACCCTAATGGCCTCCTGTTTATGTATATACTCTTCCTTACCTCCGTTGTAGAATAGTAGACTGATTCCATCTTGCTAGTCTGGGTCAATCACCCCAGCCAACACTGTAACTCCTTTCTTATCCTTTTAACTTAAAGTTAGGAGGAGCCCAAAGTGTCCAGGTGGCAATCTTAACTTCCAGGTTAATAGAATCATTATTGTGTCTTCTGGTGGCAGCATCTCTCCCTCTGGAACTAAGACCACCAGGTCAGCAGAATGTAATGTCGTGGAAACAGGAAGCAAAAATTTTGCTAGTGGATCACTAGTGGTGATGGTGAGTGGTGCCACTTCCACTTCCATCCTTTGATTCCTGGATGCATGAATCCTGGCTATGGGAGTCACAGTGCCATATATTGGATGCTGATTCAGAGCATACATGGCCTTCTGGACATGCCACAGCCTTGCAAAGTATTGTCACCTAGTTGGCATTATAATTGTGACTTCAAAAGGCCATTCTGCTCTTCTATCAATCCAACTGCTTTGAGATGATGGGGAACATGGTAAGACCAGTGAATTGTGAATTCCATGAGCATGAGCCCACTGCCACACTTCACACTTCTTTTTTTTTCTTTTTTTTTTTTTTTTTGAGACAGAGTCTCAGTCTGTCACCCAGGCTAGAGTGCAATGGCACGATCTCAGCTCACTGCAACCTCTGCCTCCCTGGTACAAGCGATTCTCCTGCCTCAGCCTCCCAAGTAGGTGGGATGACAGGCATCCTCCAGCATGCCTAGCTAGTTTTTGTATTTTTAGTAGAGACGGAGTTTCACCATGTTAGCAGGCTGGTCTCGAACTCCTGAACACAGGTAATCCACCCGCCTTGGCCTCCCAAAGTGCTGGGATTACAGGTGTGAGCCACCGCACCCAGCCTGCCACACTTCTTTGGCCATAAAGTGAGTGCCTTTGTCAGATACAATGTTGTGTGGAATACCATGACAGCGGATAAGGCATTCCGTGAGTCCACAGATGGTAGTCTTGGCAGAAGCATTGCATATGGGATAAGCAAACCCATATCTGGAGTAAGTGTCTATTCCAGTGAGGACAAACCTCTGCCCTTTCCATGAGGGACGAGGTCCGATATAATCAACCTGCCACCAGGTAGCTGGCTGATCACCCTAAAGAATGGTGCTATATCAAGGGCTCAGTGTTGGTCTCTGCTGCTGGCAAATTGGGCACTCAGCAGTGGCTGAAGCCAGGTCAGCCTTGGTGAATGGAAATCCATGTTGCTGAGCCCATGTGTAACCTCCATCCTGGCCACCATGGCCACTTTGTTCATTAGCTCTTTGGGTGGAGACAGAGGTGGCTTCGGAAAGAGGCTGAGTGGCGTTCACAGAACAGGTCATCCTATCCACTTGATTATTAAAATCCTCATCTGCTGAGGTCACTTCTTGGTGAGCATTCACATGGGATACAAATATCTTCACAGTTTTTAACCACTCAGAGAGGTCTATCCATGTACCTCTTCCCCAAATTTCTTTGTCACCAATTTTCCAATCATGCTTCTTCCAAGTCCCTGACCATCCAGGCAAGCCATTGGCTACAGCCCACGAATCAGTATATGATCGCACATCTAACCATTTCTCCTTCCATGCAAAGTGCACAACCAGGTTCACTGCTCAAAGTTCTGCCCACTGGGAAGATTTCCCTTCACTGTTGTCCTTCAGGGATGTCCTAGAAAGGGGCTGTAGTGCTACAGCTGTCCACTTTTGGATGGTGCCTGCATATTGTGCGGAACCACCTGTGAACCGGGCCCCAGTCTTCTCTTTCTCTGTCAGCTGATCATAGGGAACTCCCCATGAGGCCACTGGTGCAAGCTGAGGGAGAGAAGGCAGGGGGGCAGGAGTGAAGACCATGGGCATTCGAGCCACTTCCTTATGTAACTTACTTGTGCCTTCAGGACCTGCTCAAGCCCAATCACATATATACCACTTCCATTTAATGATGGAATGCTGCTGTGCCTGACCCACTTTATGGTTAGATGGGTCAGAAAGCACTCAATTCATGATAGGCTGTTTAGGTCGCATGGTAATTTGATGACCCATAGTCAAACATTCAGTTTCCACCAAAGCCCAGTAACAGGCCAAGAGCTGTCTCTCAAAAGGAGAGTAGTTATCTGAAGAAGGTGTCAGAGCCTTGCTCCAAAATCCTAGAGGCGTCTGCTGTGATTCACTTATGGGGGCCTGCCAAAGGCTCCAAACAGCATCCCTATCTGCCACTGTCGCCTCAAGCACCATTGGATATACTGGGTCATATGGCCCAAGTAGCAGAGCAGCTTGCACAGCAGCCTGGACCTGTTGCAGAACCTTCTACTGTTCTGGACCCCACTCAAAACTGGCAGACTTTCAGGTCACTTGATAAATGGGGTGGAGTAACACACTCAAATGAGAAATGTGTTGCCTCCAAAATACAAATAGACCCACGAGGCATTGTGCCTCTTTCTTGGTTGTAGGAGGGGCCAAATGGCAGCAACTTATCCTTCGCCTTAGAAATAATATCTCAAGAGGCCCCACACCACTGGACTCCTAGAAATTTTACTGAGGTACAAGATCCCTGAATTTTACTTGGATTTATTTCCCATCCTCTGGCATGCAAATGTCTCATCAATAAGTCCAGTGTGTTTGCTACTTCTTGCTCACTGAATCCAATCGTAATAATATCATCAATGTAATGGACCAGTGTGATATCTTGTGGAAGCGAAAAGCTATCAAGCTCTCTCTGAATAAGACTATGACACAAAGCCGGAGAACTGATATACCATTGAGGTTGGACAGTAGAGGTATATTGCTGGCCTTGCCGGCTGAATGCAAATTGCTCCTGGAGGGCCTTATGGACAGGAATGGAGAAAAAGAAACCTGCCGAGTCAATGGCTGCATACCAGGTACCAGGAGATGTGTTAATTTGCTCAAGCAATGAAACCACATCTGGTACAGCAGTTGCAATTGGAGTCATCACTTGGTTAAGCTTACAATAATCCACTATCATTCTCCAAGATCCATCTGTGTTTTGCAAAGGCCAAATGAGAGAGTCGAACGGTGATGTGGTGGGAATCACCACCCCTGCATCTTTCAAGTTCTTGATGGTGGCACTAATCTTCACAATCCCTCCAGAGATGTAATATTATTTTTGATTTACTATTTTTCTAGGTAGTGGCAGCTCTAATGGCTTACGTTTGGCCTTTCCCACCATAATAGCCCTCACCCTACCAGTCAGGGAGCCAATGTGGGGGTTCTGCTAGCTGCTAAGTATATCTGTGCCAATTATGCATTCTGGCACTGGAGAAATGACCACAGGATGAGTCTGGGGACCCACTAGACCCACTGTAAGTCAGACCTGAGCTAAAACTCCATTAATTACCTGACTTCCATAAGCCCCTATTTTAACTGGAGGATCACAATGACGTTTTGGGTCCCCTGGAATCAACATCAGCTAAGAGCCAGTGTCCAGTAGTCCCTGAAATGTCTGATCATTTCCTTTTCACCAATGCACAGTTACCCTGGTAAAAGGCCAGAGGTCCCCTTGGGGAAGGACGGGAGAAAGATTCACTGCATAAATTGTCAGTAGTGTAGTTGGGTCCTTCCTCAAGGGGACCCAGCCTCCCCTTCAATCAAGGGATTCTGGGTCTATAAACTGGCTCAAGTCTGGAAATTGAAAGGCTGTGATTTTCTGTTTTTATCATTCAAATGGTGATCCGTTTGACCTCGAAGTTTTCTGCTTATATAAATTAAGTAGGAATGCAGTAGACTTCCTATCAATTTCACTTCTAGGGACACTGTGATCAATTAGCCAATGCCAGAGCTCTACCTGAGTCATACTATTCTGATTGCTGCTTTGCCTCTGCTGTCCATTACAGTAGCTACACTCACCTTGCCTTTGATGGCTGAGTGCTGCCACTTGGCCCCTGCCACCTCAGGATCCAATTATTCCC
>NW_012101365.1:7323922-7327082 GCF_000951045.1 Mandrillus leucophaeus | reverse complement strand
TTCTACTGTTCTGGACCCCACTCAAAACTGGCAGACTTTCAGGTCACTTGATAAATGGGGTGGAGTAACACACTCAAATGAGAAATGTGTTGCCTCCAAAATACAAATAGACCCACGAGGCATTGTGCCTCTTTCTTGGTTGTAGGAGGGGCCAAATGGCAGCAACTTATCCTTCGCCTTAGAAATAATATCTCAAGAGGCCCCACACCACTGGACTCCTAGAAATTTTACTGAGGTACAAGATCCCTGAATTTTACTTGGATTTATTTCCCATCCTCTGGCATGCAAATGTCTCATCAATAAGTCCAGTGTGTTTGCTACTTCTTGCTCACTGGATCCAATCGTAATAATATCATCAATGTAATGGACCAGTGTGATATCTTGTGGAAGCGAAAAGCTATCAAGCTCTCTCTGAATAAGACTATGACACAAAGCCGGAGAACTGATATACCATTGAGGTTGGACAGTAGAGGTATATTGCTGGCCTTGCCGGCTGAATGCAAATTGCTCCTGGAGGGCCTTATGGACAGGAATGGAGAAAAAGAAACCTGCCGAGTCAATGGCTGCATACCAGGTACCAGGAGATGTGTTAATTTGCTCAAGCAATGAAACCACATCTGGTACAGCAGTTGCAATTGGAGTCATCACTTGGTTAAGCTTACAATAATCCACTATCATTCTCCAAGATCCATCTGTGTTTTGCAAAGGCCAAATGAGAGAGTCGAACGGTGATGTGGTGGGAATCACCACCCCTGCATCTTTCAAGTTCTTGATGGTGGCACTAATCTTCACAATCCCTCCAGAGATGTAATATTATTTTTGATTTACTATTTTTCTAGGTAGTGGCAGCTCTAATGGCTTACGTTTGGCCTTTCCCACCATAATAGCCCTCACCCTACCAGTCAGGGAGCCAATGTGGGGGTTCTGCTAGCTGCTAAGTATATCTGTGCCAATTATGCATTCTGGCACTGGAGAAATGACCACAGGATGAGTCTGGGGACCCACTAGACCCACTGTAAGTCAGACCTGAGCTAAAACTCCATTAATTACCTGACTTCCATAAGCCCCTATTTTAACTGGAGGATCACAATGACGTTTTGGGTCCCCTGGAATCAACATCAGCTAAGAGCCAGTGTCCAGTAGTCCCTGAAATGTCTGATCATTTCCTTTTCACCAATGCACAGTTACCCTGGTAAAAGGCCAGAGGTCCCCTTGGGGAAGGACGGGAGAAAGATTCACTGCATAAATTGTCAGTAGTGTAGTTGGGTCCTTCCTCAAGGGGACCCAGCCTCCCCTTCAATCAAGGGATTCTGGGTCTATAAACTGGCTCAAGTCTGGAAATTGAAAGGCTGTGATTTTCTGTTTTTATCATTCAAATGGTGATCCGTTTGACCTCGAAGTTTTCTGCTTATATAAATTAAGTAGGAATGCAGTAGACTTCCTATCAATTTCACTTCTAGGGACACTGTGATCAATTAGCCAATGCCAGAGCTCTACCTGAGTCATACTATTCTGATTGCTGCTTTGCCTCTGCTGTCCATTACAGTAGCTACACTCACCTTGCCTTTGATGGCTGAGTGCTGCCACTTGGCCCCTGCCACCTCAGGATCCAATTATTCCCGTTGTATTTAAATTCTGTAGCTGAGTTACTGTGGCTCCCACTGTTAGATCTGATATACAGAGAAGAGCAATTACAGGGCTCTTCAAAGATCCAGGTGCTGCCCATGCCAATCTATTTTGCAAGGCATTGGTCAAGGGTATATCTTCTGGACCCTCCCAGCTGGGATGAGTAGGTCTAAAGTGACTAATCCACTCCACCATCCCAGTCTCCCTAAGCCTTTGGGTCCCTTTCTCTACATTAAGCTAAGGAAGATCAGGTATTTCGAGCTCGCTCACAGTGGGCCATCTTTTAATCCGTATTTCAGCTAACCAAGCAAAGAAACTAGTATAATGCTTTTTAACTCCCCAAGTTACTACTTAGTGGGCCCAAATGCATAAATTCATGCCTGATCCAACTCTATGTTCCTTCCACCATTATTCCACACCCTTAATATCTATTCCCATGACTATTCTCCAGATTTCTGTTTATATAAATTAGAAACCTCAAGCAGTATCCATTCCCATGACTATTCTCCAGATTTCTGTTTATATATATTAGAAAACTCAAGCAGTTGTTTTTGAGTATAGCGCACCTCCTCATGGGTCACACTCTCAACCTCACCTCTAGGGGCCTGCTGGGACTTTAGTGTAGTTATAGGTCTGGAAGCAAACAGGGATGTTGGGGGTGGCTCCTGAGGAGAATTTGCCTGGCAACTGCCTCAGGGGAGGTAATCACTGTTGCCTCAGGCAATGCAGGGTTTATCCTCTCAGATAAAAGTTGAAAAGCTCTTGACAGCATGGCTCAGGGAGGGCATGTTGCCGCTACTGGGGATGGGGAAGCTGTTTCTTCTGGCAGAAAAGCTTCATCAGAGTTTACAAACTCAGTGTCCCCAGCTTCATCAGGGTCCTCCCACACATCCCCATTCCAAGTTTCGTTGTCCCATTCTTTTCCAATCAATGCCCTCACTTTAACAGTAGAGACCTCGCAAGGCTGTGCATGTACCTTTGGTTGCAGGTCAGCCACTCACATGATAAGAGCTTGTGTCTGTTTTTCCACAATTTCAGCTCTTTCTCTACAGGAGATAAGACTCTCACTCAGAGCAATCTTAGCAGAGTTGAGGCTCAGTATCTACTTCTGAAGCCAGGAGATAGAATCCCTGAGTTTATCATTTTCTTTCATCACTTTGTCTACTGAATTTAGGAGCAATCAACCAGCTTCATTATGTTCCTTGGTTTTCCACATATGGTCAAAGGTATTATGTATAGAGTCACTAAACACCTTGCCTCTCACGAACGATGAATCAGGAGTGTCAAATGCATTTATTTTGCATAACTCTCTAAACAGTTCATGCCAAGGACCATAGGTGTTCTCCACACTATTAGAAGTAGAGTCCTTAGTATTTTGGGGTCTAATCATATTAAGCAGCCAACTCCAGAAACCTCAAAACCAATGGAAGAACTCCAGGCTTAAAATTCTGTCCCTCTAGAACCTCTCCTGGTACCAAAGTTTGTATTAGTCAGGGTTCTCTAGAGGTACAGAACTAATGAAATATATATATAT
>NW_012101365.1:7310806-7323872 GCF_000951045.1 Mandrillus leucophaeus | reverse complement strand
CCATTTATTATTAACTCACATGATCACAAGGTCCAACAATAGGCCATCTGCAGGGTGAGGAGCAAGGACAGCCAGTCCAAGTTCCAAAACTAGAGAACTTGGAGTTCGATATTCAAGGGAAGGAAGCATCCAGCACAGGAGAAAGATGTAGCCTGGGAGGCCAGGCCAGTCTCTCTTTTCACATATTTTTGCCGGCTTGTATTCTAGCCATGCTGGCAGTTGACTAGATTGTGCCCACCCAGATTAAGAGTGGGTCTACCTTTCCCAGCCCACTGACTCAAATGTTAATCTCCTATGGCAACCCCCTCACAGACACACCCAGGATCAATACTTTATATCCTTCAGTCCAATCAAATTGACACTTGGTATTAACCATCACAGTGGGGAAAGGACACTCTATTCAACAAACGGTGCTAGAATAATTGGAATGCCACATGCAGAAGAATGAAACTGGATCCTCATCTCTCACCTTATACAAAAAAATCATCTCAAGATAGATCAAAGACTTAAATCTAAGACCTGAGACCATAAAAATTCTAGAAGATAACATTAGAAAAACCCTTCTAGACATTGGCTTAGGCAAAGACTTCAAGAACCCAAAAGTAAATGCAACAAAACAAGGATAAATAGATGGGAGTTAATTAAACCAAAAACCTTCTTCATAGCAAAAGAAATAGTAACAGACAGAGTAAACAGATAACCCACAGAGTGGGAGAAAATCTCCATAATCTCCACATCTAACAAAGGACTAATATCCAGAATCTACAAGGAACTCAAACAAATCAACAAGAAAAAAGCAAACAATCTCATTAAAAAGTGGGCTAAGGACATGAATAGACAATTCTCAAAAGAAGATATACAAATGACCAACAAACGTGAAAAAATGCACAACATCACTAATTAGCAGAGAAATGCAAATCAAAACCACAATGCGATACCACCTTACTCCTACAAGAATGGTCGTAATAAAAAATTAAAAAAAAATAGATGTTGGAGTGTATGTGGTAAAACAGGAACACTTTTACATTATTGGTGAGAGTGTAAACTAGTACAACCACTATGGAAAACAGTGTGGAGATTCCTTAAAGAACTAAAAGTAGAACCACCATTTGATCCAGCAATCCCACTCCTGGGTATCTACCTAGAGGAAAACAAGTCATTATATGAAAAAGATACTTGTGCACACATGTTTACAGCAGCACAATTCACAATTGCAAAATCATGGAATCAACACAAATGCCCATCAATCAATGAGTGGATAAAGAAAACATGGTATGTATATACCATAGAATGCTACTCAGTCATAAAAAGGAATGAAATAATCATCTTGCTCCTTGCTTAAAGCATGTCTTATTGTATATAATTCCTTCTCAATTTGTGTTGGAAACACCATCCTCACTGCTGCCTAGATAAAAGTTTAGGACCTGAAACCAAGATATTGTGACACAAAATATATAGTTAAGTAGCAGGTAGAGCAAAGCAAACAACTTAATTGGGAGTTGGAATGAAAAAAGAGTCATTTTTAAATAGAATGTAAAGGAATGAAAGATAAGATTCTCAGCTGGGAGACGGATTTCATACCATGTTTCCCAACACATAGAAATTCCATGGGAAAGACTATGTTTCTCATTAGGGATCAACAGTGATGTACTGAAAATGGCACTAAGTTTGAACTCAGAAATCCGACATTCAAGTTGCAGGTTCTATCCTTATTAGCACTGTGACCCTGGACAAATCACTCACTAAGTCCCAATGCTTTTGTCTGTGAGGATCTTTTAAGAGCAAGAACCGTGGCTTTTTCTTTCTCTGAGCCCAGAGTGAGCACAGCACCTGAATGATGCTGTAAATGACCATTGCTGATTAGTAAGCAGCAATAATCATCATATGAGTGTGTGTATTTACATGACCTGTGTAAACTCCATAGACTTATTCAGAGGTGATTACTTATACTTTTTGTTTGTTTGTTTAGTTTCCATGAATGCAGTGCTTACACTGCTCTTTTACTTGCTCTTGAAAGAAAAAAAAAAAAAAAAAAAAAAAAACAGAGACAGACATAAAGAGAGAAAGGAAGAAGTAAAATGAAAAAGAAAAAACATACCGGCCAGGCAGGGTGGCTCACGCCTGTAATCCCAACACTCTGGGAGGCCGAGGCAGGCAGATCACGAGGTCAAGATGTGGAGACCATCCTGGCCAACATGGTGAAACCCCGCCTCTACTAAAAATACAAAAATTAGCTGGATGTGGGGGCACATGCCTGTAGTCCCAGTTACTCAGGAGGCTGAGGGAGGAGAATCACTTGAACCCGGGAGGCGGAGGTTACAGTGAGCCAAGATCATGCCACTGCGCTCCATCCTGGTGACAGAGTGAGACTCCGTCTCAAAAAAATAAATAAATAAAAAATAAAGATACCAAGATTGAGAGCTCTAACATGAGAGTTTTATGTAAATGGAATCTAGATTTAGCCTGAGCCACCCATAATGCTGTGACTCTACTGAATGAGGTGAAGCCAGTCACGCAAAATGCTCTGCTTTGATGAATAACCTCATCAGTGAGTTTCTACATTCTAATATTTTCCATTTTTAAAAGATTTTCTAGAAACTTTTCAAAATCATTTTAAAATACATGCAAACAGAACACTGTCAAAATATTTGTAGGATAGTGTTTCATTAAAAACCCAAATTCATAAGACTGAAAGCAATAGAAAGTCAATGGAGAAAAAATAGGAGGCAAATACTTCTCCATTATTATATGTGTGTGACATGAGGCTGTCCTTATTTAAGAAAACAGTTTTGTTCCAAAAGAGTTTGTAAGAAAGTTATTTGGAATTCAAAACACATTTTTTATATTAGCAAAGGCAACATGATTGGGTTTGCTGATTAGAACACCACAAAGACTTATCTAAACCATAGTTGAAACTGTATAATAGTTTCCATATAATAGACAGAAACTGTATAATAATATCCATGACTAACACAATACAAACAAGTTAGTGTATTGAGCATTTAGTATATGCCAGGACTGTGCTAAATGCTTTACATACCTGCTTTCATGGAATCTTCATGATCACCTGCAAGAGAGGTAGCCTACTTTACACATAAGTAACACAAAACTAGGAAAATTCAAGCTACTTTCTCAGCTTACAAAGCTATTAAGTGGCAGAGTGAGCAATGGGATTCATTTCTGGCTAACTTGAGTTTTAAACACTGCATTGCACTTCTCCAAGATTATTGGATTATATGGGATTTTTACTTCCTTTTGCTGTAGCCTGGAAGAAGAGGTATTTTCCCTATTGGAGGCCTCCCTACTCTCTATCCCTTCTTCTGTTGTCTCCTTAGGAGATTACTTTATCAAATATCTCCTCGCTTCATGTTTTCTTTAATTCCTTCCTTCTCTAGTTGTTATTTCCTCTTGGGTGATAAGCCTGCTTAGGTCTCTCTCATCCACAAAACGCAGCAGATACAACTTCCCTTTGCATATCTGCCTCCTTTGGCTGGTGTTCTCTCTCCCTCCTTTGCTTCTCAGCTGAGATTCCTAACATTGCCCCCTCCTGTTAACCTCCCCTAAACACTTCACACCTTGTCATCTGGTTTCCACCTCCCGAATACCTCAGCCAGCTCTGGCCAGGGTTGCCAATGAGCACGCTGTTGCCAGCCTCAGTGAGCGCCCTGCAGTCCTCACCTTGCTGCTGCTGCTGCATTTGACCCTGAACCCTCCCCACTTTTTCAACTCTCTAGGCTCATCGCTGCTATTGACAATATTGACTCTTTTTTTTTTTTTTTTCTTGTTTCTATTTAAGAGAAAGGATCTTACTCTGTGACCCAGGCTAGAGTGCAGTGGTGCGATCTTAGCTCACTGCAGTCTGGATCTTCTGGGCTCAAGTGATTTGCTGAGTAGGGAGGCTTTTAAGTTGCTTTCCTAGTGGTCTGAATTCGTTGTACGTGCCTCTTCTCTCTCTCTCTCTCTTTCTCTCCTCTTTCTTTCTTTCTCTTTCTTTCTTTCTTTCTTTCTTTTTCTTTCTTTCTTTCTTCCTTTCTTTCTTTCCTTCCTTCCTTCCTTCCTTCCTTCCTTCCTTCCTTCCTCTCTTTCTCTCTTTCTGTCTTCTTTCTTTATCTCTTTCTCTGTTTCTTTCTTTCTTTCTTTCTTTTTCTTTCCTGAATTGGTACCTATTACCACTGCTCTTATCTCTACCTATTCCCTCAGAATAACTTCATTTAGACCCATAGTATTGACACCCATTTTTTCCCCTACTAAAAACTCCAAAGCCATATCCCTAATCCAAAGTGAAAGGAATCTGCTGGACAGCCCCAGATAAATGACACACAGGTACCTCAGATTTAGAGAAGCAAACCTTGACCCCTTACTCCCTATGCTTGCAAGCCCAATCTGCACCTCTCCAGCCCTACTTCTGTCATATCTGTCACAGTGATCAGCAGCAGCAACCACCTACATACCCAGTCTGGGACCTGGAACCATTCCAGTCTCCTTCCTCTACTCTTTCCCAGAAGCCTCATACAATCGGCCCATTAATATATTCCAAAAGTGTCACCTACTCTGCATCAGTAATGTGATGTCTTCATCATCTGTTTCCCAGATTTTTATCACAAAACAACCTTGTCTCCTTTTTACCAGCTCTGACTCTTCCCCCATCATGCCTCTAGGAGTGAACATAAATCTGATTGCTTGGTTTCCCTATGTAGAATCCTAAATTACTTGCTCACTAGCCAAGAAGGTCCATGTGTGATTGCCTCTTAGCTAACTGTCCAGCCTCAACCCCCACTACACTGCTCCTTAAAAGTGTATCTTTCGTAACAATGAACTGATTGAAGTGTCCTGCACATAAAAATTCTGGTTCACAAGCCTATGCCTTTGCTCACACTGTTTCCTGTGCCTAGGATGTGATCCCTTCTCATCTGAAACTTTCATTTGTTCTCAAGTACTTTGCTCAGCAATCGTATCTTCCAGGAACTATACCCAGACTTCCCAAATGGAGACTAGAAGCCTATCCCTTCTGTTCTGATAGATTCAACCTTCCTCTCTACATAGCCCCACACATGATGAATTATAATTCTTTCTCTTCTTGCCGGCTGTCCTGGACAGTGAGTTAATTGAAAGCAGAAATCCTGCCCTGTTCATTTCTGTATTCACAGTGTCTAACATAGTGCCTAGCACCAAGTGGGTGCTGAGTGAATTTATTTGACCTGAAGTTGGATTTAAGTTAGCCTTAAATTGGGATTTATTAGAATAAAAAATGACTCATGAAAGGAACTTCAGTAGGGTCTGAAGAAGCTAACCTACTTTTGGAGTGTCTCAGATGTGAGAAAGATCCCACCAGACTCTCCCTGGCGGTAGCAATGTCCATTGTAAAGCCAGAAGACAGTAGCACTGCCCTGCTTACTGCAATCTGCAGGAGGAAAACAGGGGGGATGCCTAGGAGAAGCTTTCCTCACTGGAAAGGGAGTGAATCTTCTCAGCTGCTCTGCATCTTCCTGTGCACTCTTGGTTTGAAAGTGTGCATGCATTTTTTCTGCTAGGGGAAGTCATTCATGGCATCCAAAGCCTGCCTTAGAACATAACCCTAGCACTTGGCTCCCTGGTTAGTAATTATGAGTGCCTGTTTCAAGTCTTGGGGAAAGAAGTTTTTTGCAATCTCTCCTCTGACACTTCTTGCCTGTAAATTAATCCATCAAGAAAATGGCGTTTCTTCCCAGCTCTTAAGGGATTCACGCCACTTATACAAACTCTGGGAGGCTCCAGTCTGAGTTGAGATGACCTAATGAGTTCCAGAGCCAAGCTCTTCAGAAGGCAGGCCTGTATTTGCATATAGAATGTTGTTGATGCAGGCAGCACTGGGATCTCAGGTTTGTCGTTCTCTCAAACGCCGACCCCTGCCCGTCCTCCTACTATGAGAGGAAAGCCGAAGTGGTTTGTTAAGTTGCCTGCACTCTTGTTTGCTAATTCTCCATTTTCATTTTGTAGAAGGAAGGCTCCAATGAATCTGAGTCAGTGAGACCTGACTCAGTCTGCTTGTAATACATTTAATCATTTATTCATCCATCATCTTTTTGTTTTTTTTTTTTTTTTGAGATGGAGTTTCTCTCTTGTTGCCCAGGCTGGAGTGCAATGGCACGATCTTGGCTCACCGCAACCTCCGCCTCCCAGGTTCAAGCAATTCTCCTGCCTCAGCCCCCGAGTACCTGGGATTACAAGTGCCTGCCACCACACCTGGCTAATTTTGTATTTTTGGTAGAGACGGGGTTTCTCCATGTTGAGGCTGGTCTCAAACTTCTGACCTCAAGTGATCCGCCTGCCTCGGCCTCCCAAAAGTGCTGGGATTACAGGCGTGAGCCACTGCGCCTGGCCCATCTTCATTATTATCATACACCTGCTCTGTGCCACAGAACCAGCAGTTGTGGAAAGACAGGATTCTACCAAGGGAGAGGCTGGCATTCCAGCTCTACCCCTGTCCTAGGCAATACTTATAGATGTCTATTTAATGGGATAAGAATGAGATGTTCCCTACAATCCTTATGTACTGAGTGGTGGAGAGCAGGACAGCAAATAGGTGGCACACCTTCCGCCCTTCATTCTACAGTGCCCGTGGGAGGTAATGTTAGTGGCGTGCAAGACGAACGTGCTATTGCTAGTGCAGATGGAAAGAGTGTGATATGGTGGAAATGCATGGTCTTAGTGTCATTGCACCTGACTTCACTACTTCATGTAATTTTGGACAAGACATGTAACCCCTCAGATATCCAGATTCCTCCTCAACTGTAAAGTGGGGATAATGATATCTTACAAGGTTGTTTCTAAACATTCTATTAACTAATTACTGTGTATAAGTACCTAGCATAATGCTTGGTACCAAGTAAGTGCTTTATAAATATTATTCATTTCTCCTCTACAGGTGCAATTTTAGGACTGTTGAACCATACAAAAATGACTCAGACAAGATACTAAACTATGTGCTTTTAGATAGTTTACTAAATACTTTATTTAACAAAAAAGGACAGTCTGTGTGAAGCACCAAGAAGGTAATGCACTCAGGGAATACAGAAGAAGAGACATGAGCAGAGAAAGTAAAGAGAGAGCTGTGGAGGAGCTAAAACCAAAAAGAAAAATGATATATGGTAAAGTTGGATGGATAGATGCAGAGATGGATGGCGGGATGGATAACTGATAGATGATAGATCGATTGCAGGCAATAGACAGACTTGTTTTAGAAGGACTCCTGTTATTGATTAGGTGGAGAAGAGGGGTGGGTGGGCAGATGGTTTATCAAAAGATCTAAAGGTGTGAATACTCAGTAGAGGGCAGTATTTAAAAGGTCAGCGAGAGCTACAATTGAAACTGTAATTTAGCAACACATGGTACAGAATCAGAGTTAGTAGAGTGATCAACTAACCCAACTCCCTGTCCACATAGGAGTCCTGTTTATAGCACTCCAGTGATCATGGTCTAGCCTCTGGAGAGCTAAGAAGTTAACCATTTCCCATCAACTAATCTGTGAATGGCATGCAATACTGACAGTTCCTGTTTATTGGCAGTCTGCTCAGTACCGTGCTTGTTCTATACTGAATCCTCTCAAGGGCCCTTGAGGAAGGAAAGTGCTATTATCCTCATGTTATAGAAGAACAAACTGAGGTGCACAAATCCTGCAGCTAATTAAGGGTCCCAGAATCTGCACCAGGTCTTGATTGTTCCAAAGCCTGTCAAACTATACATATCTCCACATCCGTATCATACTTCTGTTCATTGAGGACACAGCTCCTTTGATGTCAGTCTTGTTTAACCTGGGAACTCTCTTTTCAGAAGTCTTTCTTGCAACAAAAGATGCTTTTGCCCACCTCGTAATGCCTGTAGAACTCTTACTAGTTTTTGTGTTGTGTTTTGTTTCAAATCTGGTACTTAGAACCATCCCTTATAAATCTCATTTCTGTTCAAATTCTGCTTCATGAATTCTGCCTTTGTTCTTTCTTTACATTAGGAAGAATTATCCAAAGATAATTGAAATTTTAAAGACTTGTTCTTGCTCTCATTCATGCTTACCTGAAAAAGGTCTATTATCTGTCCCATTGCACAACCCAACGTCTTCCTTCCACAAGATGTATTAATGTCTTTAGTTATTTAAGGGATTCAACTGACTGAGCATGCTTGGGTTATTATAATTTAATTTATCAGACTCTTAAAGATTGTCCTTGATGGACTCGGCCTGCCTGGGGACTGACTAGGGAAGCTCTCCAGGAGCCATGCCCATCTGACTTTCTGGACTCAGAAGGCAGTGAATGATGTCATCATGTTTGCTAAACTGGTTCCAGAGAGTAAAATGCCTCTGCTTCAAGGGATTTCAGAACAAGTACCATTCTTCTTAACTTCCTTCACAGACCCGCTGCTGTTCAGCCCTATGAGTTAACTAACAAATAAATACAGGACATTTTAACTGTAAACCTACTATGTGTCAGACATTGTGTAAGGTATTGAAGATGCAAAACCAATACCATTTCCTGCACTGGAGAAGTTTACAATTGAAGATCACACAACAGGCTCTCTAACAGCTGTATCTTAGAGTTGGTGATCACTGCTATTACAATGATCTGAGAAAAGTGATGTAGAAACTCAATCAGTGCAGGGATGTTCTCTACAATATCCACAATATTGAGACTTTTAACCTACATTGCATAGATCCGGTCGTAGGATACCCAGTACCACAGAAAGCAGTCCATTTCTTTGAGAAGCAATATAAAACACTGGGTAACGGTATAGGCTCTGGAGCCATACCATTTGGGCATGTTATTAAAGCTCTCTGTGCCTCATTTTCCTCAAGAATAAAATGCAAATGATAATAGTATCTATCTCATTGTGTTATTATGAGGATTAACTAAATTAATGCATATGAGGGTCTTAGAATAGAGCTCAGGACATAGTAAAGATGTCTGTTAATGTTAGTTACTGTTGCTGTGAAGAGAAAATGCTAGAAAACCTCCATGTATTAAGTCTAAAGTTGCCTCAGTCTAATATCCATCTGGTAGGCCCCGTGCCATACCCTCTGGGGCAAAAACTATGCCCGGCTCAAGCACTATGTAAAAACATTCAAATCTGGTAGGCTAAGTTGCAAAGGAAGGAAGAATGTGTGCTACTCTGTTCAGAAGAAAATACTGTTGAGTCCTCATCACATAAGGTAGTCATGGTATGGATTCTCTCACTGAAAGGCTAGAAGACCCAAAATGGGGTTTGCTTATAACTTTCTGTTTACTTGGAAGGTGTTAGATTTCACAGCTAAAAGTGTAGATCTTTGTTGAACAGACTTTGTATATACAAAACCTCTATTGGTGCAGTAGGAATTGAAAAGGTGAATAAAGAGTAGTTCCTTCTAAGGTGATTAAGAACATGACCTCTGTCATGGGATTTAAATTCAAATCCAAGCTCTGTCATCTTCTAGATGTGTGACATTGAGCAAATAAGTTAACTGAACTTCCAACTCCTCATTTATAAAATGGGATGATAATAATACCTGTGGCAGAGTGGGTTGTAAGGAATAAATCAGATGATATTTTTAAAGCTATTTGGCACAGAACCTAGAATATAACAGATACCAAGCTAATGTTGGCAATTATTAATAAATATCCTATAAGCTCACAGTATGGTTGAGGATGCAGAGACACAGAGAAAGATATTCACAAATAACTTACTATAGACACAGATAATAGACAATGATATAAGAAGAAGGAGATAATGTTGCATTACGTGACTGTGAACAGATAGATAAAAAGTTGTTTCTATCACTCATTTATTCATTCACTCAGTAGTGTCTTTTATGTGCCAGCCACTATCCTAGAAGGACAAGGATTGATCTGCTTGTTGGGAAAACAGAATAAACTTTCAATTTTGGATAATTGTAGATTCACAGAAACATCATAAAGACAGTACAGAGAATTCTCATGTACTCGTCACCCAGTTTCTCCTAATATTGACTTCTTACATAACCACAATGCATTTGTTTAAAGTAAACTATAGACGTTATTTGGATTTCACCAGTTTTCCACTCATGTCCTTTTTCTGTTCCAGAATCCAAACCAGGATACCACATTGTATTTATTTCCTTATATTTTTATGTGCATATTTGTTTGTTAAAAAATAAATACATTCAGTCGGGCGCCGTGGCTCACGCCTGTAATCCCAGCACTTTGGGAGGCTGAGGTGGGTGGGTCATGAGGTCAGGATATCGAGACCATCCTGGCTAACATGGTGAAACCCCATCTCTACTAAAAATACAAAAAATTAGCCGGGCATGGTGGCGGGCTTCTGTAGTCCCAGCTACTCAGGAGGCTGAGGCAGGAGAATGGTGTGAACCCGGGAAGCGGAGCTTGTAGTAACCTGAGATCGAGTCACTGTGTTCCAGCCTGGGCAACAGAACGAGACTCCGTTTCAAACAAACAAACAAAAAATAATAAATAAATAAATACATTCACAATAGTTTCAGTCAACTCCCTCTCTTTGGGGTTCTTCTGAAGAGACTCGAATGAAGTGAGACCATTGTGCTTTGGTAACATCAGCTGTTCACTTTGCTCAAAGTTCTCAGTACCTACTATCTTGGCAGAAAATAAGTCCTGCAACTGATCCTTTATTCTGTAAGTGAAATTACTAAATTAAACCAAGCTGCAGTTTTAAAAAGATTTCCTTTAGAAGAATTAAATATCTCAATTTAGTAGTTCTTCTAAAGAGATTCAAATTAAAGGCTTTAAATTTTAGGTACTCTTTTAAAGAAAGAAACTTAAAAAATTAACCCAGATTATAAAAAGATTGTTGAGCCAGTTCACCCAATACACATGCTTAATGTTCTTAAGATAGTACTTCAGTTGGGTAACTGTTGTCTATGCCTTTCAGCTGTGGTCACCCATCTCATTGTAAGCAAAGAAGCCAGTCATAGATAACTGGTTGCCTGGGGTCTTGGCCTTGACTGCTCTCTCTCCCTCTTGCTTTCTTTTGTTATTTTTCTCTTGGCCTCACTTCTGGTTTTTTCATTTCCTAGCTTTGTACTCCAAATCCTGATACCCATCTCAGTTCCTTTTTTTGTGTTTTATTTTTGTTTTCATTTAAAAAATACTATTAATACATTTTAAATAGAGAAAATTTGAACCTTCAGGTAAGCATAAAGGAGAAAATTTTAATTACCCATAATCTCCCATCACTATTAATATCCTTACATTCTGTATTCTGCCCATGTGCATATGTAGACACATATATACAGTCATGCATCACTTGATGACAGGGATATGCGCTGGGTTCTTAGGTGATTTCATCATTGTGTAAACATTACAGACTGTAGTTGCACAAACCTAGATGGTGTAGCCCACTTCACACCTAGTCCATAAGGTGTAACCACCATTTTATGTGTAGTCTGTCACTGGCTGAAAACATTATGCAGGGAGTGACTGTCTTCTCCCTTATAGGCCCATATGGTGATAATGCTCTAACAGTATGAAGCGTTTGCTCATGTATCAAGTCAATTAATTCTCAAAACATCCTGTAAAGGGGATACTATTATTATTCTCATTTTAAAGATTAAAAAAAAAACTAAGGCTTAAACAGTAAGTACTTTGCCTAAGATCAAACAGTGAGCAAGTGGTTGAGCTGGGATTCAAATGGTCAGGCTTCAGAGCCTGTGGTCTTAACCATGATGCCAAAATCACACTGCATATTATATTTTACCACTTGCTTTTTTCTACTTAAAATAAGTGATGAAGACCTTGCTATGTTTTTGTTTTTGTTGTTGTTGTTTTGAGATGGAGTCTCACTCTGTAGCCCAGGCTGGAGTGCAGTAGCGTGATCTCGGCTCACTGCAAGCTCCACCTCCTGGGTTCACACCATTCTCCTGCCTCAACCTCCTGAGTAGCTGGTACTACAGGTGCCCGCCACCACACCCAACTAATTTTTTGTATTTTTAGTAGAGATGGGGTTTTACCATGTTAGCCAGGATGGACCTTGCTATGTTAAGACATGTTCTCCTTTTAGATATTTTTCAAGTGGCTAGTTTTATACACAATGCTTCAACAAACACCTTAACCAGGAGCCTTAGGACCTGTCTTGAATTATTTATTCAATCTTTCTTTGTTTCCATGACTCTTTTGCTCATCTGTGTTTCTACTTCTGCTTCGTGGGCTGATTGCCTTCTCTTCTCTCCCCATTATCTGTCCCCCAACTTCTACAAACATGCACACACACACGCACACATACACACACACTCATACTCCCTTCTGCTCAGCTCTTAGCTTTGCCCATTCCTTTCATGTTGAAGCATCCCAGCACTCCTGGAAACACATCTCCTCTGCCAGCTGGACTCTTAGGAGTAATTTTTATTCATGGAGAACAATGACTTTATTATGAAATCTTTATTCTGGAGTATTCCTCTAGGTTTATACAAATATTCATTTCAATAAAAATTTATTGAGCATCCATAATTTACGAAGTATTTGAGGGGCACAAAAGTGGAGCACCTGTCTTCCAGGAGTGTACAGTCCTAGTGGATGTCTGAGAGACAAGTAGAACCAACCAGAATGCAAAACAAAGGTATTAATTAATAGTAAAATGAAGGTATTAATTAATAACATGAGGTGGGAGCCAAGGGGAAGAAGCTATGAATTTTGATTGGAAGGAAGGCTTGAAGAAAGTTTCCAGAGACGGTAACTAGATGACTTATTATCATTACTTGTTCTGTCTTCAGTGGGTATCATACATGATAGTGTGACAGGCTGGGTCACCCAGGAACCAGGGCCTTGAGCCCAACATCTGAAGGGGGAAAAGCAATAGGTTGACCAACTGTTCTGGTTTGTCCAGGACTGAGCGAAGTTCCCAGGACATGGAACTTCTAGTACTAAGACCAGAAAGCCCTAGGAAAACTGAGACAAATCAGTCATTCTAAATAGCAGTGAACAATGCAGACAAAGCCTCCTGCCCTGATGGAGCTCACGGATTAAAAAACTAGTAAAGGAATAAAAGAATATTGTGAGAGGTAGATAGTGTGGTAGAGAAAAATAAGGCAGACTAGGAGGATAGAAAAGGACTGGAGTGC
>NW_012101365.1:7306690-7310361 GCF_000951045.1 Mandrillus leucophaeus | reverse complement strand
ATGGCTGGGGAGGCCTCAGGAAACTTACAATCACCTCGGGGAAACTTATAATCACAATGGAAAGGGAAGCAAACACATCCTTCTTCACATGATGGCAGGAAGGAAAAGTGCCTAGCAAAGTGGGAAAAGCCCCTTGTAAAATCATCAGGTCTTGTGAGAACTCACTCACTATCATGAAAACAGCAGCACAGGGGTAACCACTGCCATGATTCAATTACCTGCCACTGGAACCCTCCCATGACACATGGGGATTATGGGAACTACAATTTAAGGTGAGATTTGGGTGAACACACATCTGAACCATATCAGGCATGGAGTCATCTGCCATATGTTTTATAAGGACCACTCTGGTTGTTATGTGGGAATAGAGTGTGGGATAAAAGTTGGAGGCTAATTAGGAAGTGACTGCAATAATCTAGAAGGACAAAGTATGTATCAGAAAGTACAGAGATCTCAGACAACCCAACCCAGTCATCACTAGTAGGAAAACTCCTTGCAAATTACTTAACTTTTGTTAGCCTTTAATCTTCTTATCTATAAAGTAGGGATTAACAAATTACACAAGCTAAATAAAATAATATGTATGAAAGTGACTAGCAAAGCACCTACAGTTCTATTATGAAAATAGGATGCCATAGGAATTAAAATGTTGAATTGCTAATCTGATTCTTAAGGCCAGTGACTAGCCACACACAAATCTGAGTGTTTAGTCAGACATAAATGCATATTCTCATTCATGGTTGGATCCTTCCAGTTCTGTAAGTGTATGTATTCGTTCTTTTTCTTTTATTTTTAGAGATGAAGTCTTGCTGTATTGCCCAGGCTGGAGTATAGTGATATGATCAGAGCTCACTGTAGCCTCAAACTCCTAGGCTCTCACCTCAGGTGATCCTCCCACCTCAGCCTCCTGAATAGCTAGGACTACAGGTCCATGCCACCATGCCTGGCTAATTTTTAAATTTTTTTGTAGAGATGGGGCCTTGGTATGTTGCCCAGGCTGGTTTTGAACCCTGGTCTCAAGCAATCTATCCTCTGGCCTTGGCCTCCCAAAGTGCTGGCATTATAGGTGTGTGCCACCACATCTGGCTATATGTTCTTTTTATTGCAATAAAAAGCATTAACAATTTCCTAAATATGCTTAGTAGTTTTGTAGTACTATTTATTTGCTGCTATGGTTTTCTCTGCTCAGCAATGACATTCCTTCTATTCAAATCGTTTTCTGCTTGGCCCAGGTCCAAATTTACCTTCCCCATGGAATCTTCTCTAAGTCTTTAACCGACAGAGTCAGTTACTACTTTCTCATTATTTTCTCAGGCCTTTGCATGCTTACTCTATTTTACATTATCAGTTTTTATTACAGTTTGTTTTTTATATGCCCATTTGTCTAATAAAAAGATGGAAGGCAAGTACAATGTTTAGTTTATCTAAGATATGACAAGGGTAACCACTTGCTGCATAGCTCAGTCCCTAATAGGAACCTAAGACATTGCTAATGAGTTGGATGGACATGATTATGCTTAGAACTTGATCTCTGGTATATCACTCAGGAGAACTGCAGAAACAGCATGACATGGGGGAAGTAGTGGATTTGAAGTCAGACAGACCGAAGAGCAAAATTTACTAAGCTATGTGGTTTTGCCTAAACCATTTCATCTGCCTGAATCTGTTTCCTTGCCCTTTGACGGTGTATTATCTATTCTTATGTAGAAAATCATGAAACTTAACAACAATCCTTTATTATTTCACATGATTACTAAGGGTTAGGAGTCCAGGATCAGTTTAGCTGGGTGGTTCTGTTTTAGGATCTCTTGGTTTGCATGTTAGCTGGGGCTACGGTCACCTGAAAGCTTGACTAGGCTAAAGGATATGCCTCCAAGCTCACTTCCAGAATTGTTGGCAGAAGGCTCTAGTTCCTCTTCACATTAAGCTCTCCATAGGCTGCTCAAGAACATGGCAACTGGCTTCCCCCAGAGCAAGTGATCTGAGAGTGGGAGAGACACAGACAGAGGTGGAAGCTGCAGGGCTTTTTATTACCTAATCTCAGAAGTGATACATCATCTCTTCTGCCACATTCTGTTGTCACACAGACCAACCCTGATACATTGTGGGAGAGGATTACATGAGAATATGAACACTAGGAGCAGCAGGCATCATTTGGGCCATCTTTGAGGCTGACTCCTATGAACAGGAATATTTACCCTAAACATGGTGAATGTTTAAAATGAAAAACTGAGCATCCTTAGCTTGCCCTGCTTAAGGAACTGCTTAATGATTGCAATTAACCCTGGATAAACCTAAGGTCTCTGGCCTGACTCCCATGTAGTTTTCCAGCCTCTCCCTGCACCTCCTTTGTTTATACATTAAGCTCTATTGAACTCTTGGTCTGTGCTGTTCCCTCTGCTTGGAATGCCCTCATTTTCACCGTCTTGGTCCACCTAGTATAGACCTTATGCTTTCAACCGTGCTCACTTCCTGCCCCCAATTCCCACCCCTCCAACCCTTCTAAGTCTCCTTTCCTGACATCTTTGGGTGGTATCCTGGGGGGTGTGGCCCACTGCCAGGCCTGGTAATAGGCTCCTCAGCACAATCTCAGAATAAACCAAACCCATCCACACCATGCTGTCCAAAAAGGATTTCCTTTTGGGTTTAACTTGGATTTAAGCCCTGGTTCTGGCTGTGGACTGAGTGGTTTCAGGAGGAAGAAAAATAACACTTATGAATAAAAGTGTAACATTTATTATACTCCCAGAGAGCTAGCTGCTGCCTTGGGCACTCTCTCAGAAATTATCTTACTTAATCACATACATTTTTCTATTTGGGCAAGTGATTCTACCTTTTTGGATCATAGTTAACTCATTAGTAAAATGGGAATATTTCCCAAATATGCCCTGGACACTTCCATTCATCTGTGCCTTGCACACAACCTCCCCCACCCTAGGCTGTCCTCTGATCCATCTCCACATGTTCACTCTTGCACAGTCCCCTGCAGTTTAAACCCATTTCTGCCCCTTAGGAGCTGTGCAACCTCAGGAAAGTTACTTTACTTCGCTGAGGCCAGAAAATAGCAGTATTTAACAATGACTACTGGTGCTGTTGGCATGTTGGCAAGTTAGTAGGACTATGGTTGTTAGGAATATCTGAAATAGTACCTAATACCAGTTTTGGGTTCAACAAATGTTAATTACCTTGCTTTTATTCTAAGGCCCAAAGCAAACATAGACCCAAATATCACCTCATCTTGCCTACCCAAAACCCAATTTGTTACATCTTCTTTCCCTGATGAAAGTGCTTATATTCAAAAACTAAGTACGTATCTCATAAACAAAAGCATTGTTGAGGGGAGCAGGGTGTTTCCTTAGGCTCTACAAACCTAGTGTGGGTCTCAGAAAGCCACCTCTGTTATACTGGCACTATGAAGAAAGATATGTTTAAACCTCTTTGAGCCTCAGTTTCCACAGAATAGGAATTTTTCACATTTTTATTGAAACATAATGTTTGTACATGTTTATGGGGCACATGTGATATTTTGATATATGCATAGAATGTGTCATGATCAAGTCAGAGTGTTTTGGATCTTCATCACCTCGAGCATTTATCATTTCTTTGTGTTGGAACATTCCAAATCCCCTCTTCTAGCTATTTTTGAAATATACAGTACATTGTTGTTAACT
>NW_012101365.1:7278378-7304850 GCF_000951045.1 Mandrillus leucophaeus | reverse complement strand
GACGGTGTATTATCTATTCTTATGTAGAAAATCATGAAACTTAACAACAATCCTTTATTATTTCACATGATTACTAAGGGTTAGGAGTCCAGGATCAGTTTAGCTGGGTGGTTCTGTTTTAGGATCTCTTGGTTTGCATGTTAGCTGGGGCTACGGTCACCTGAAAGCTTGACTAGGCTAAAGGATATGCCTCCAAGCTCACTTCCAGAATTGTTGGCAGAAGGCTCTAGTTCCTCTTCACATTAAGCTCTCCATAGGCTGCTCAAGAACATGGCAACTGGCTTCCCCCAGAGCAAGTGATCTGAGAGTGGGAGAGACACAGACAGAGGTGGAAGCTGCAGGGCTTTTTATTACCTAATCTCAGAAGTGATACATCATCTCTTCTGCCACATTCTGTTGTCACACAGACCAACCCTGATACATTGTGGGAGAGGATTACATGAGAATATGAACACTAGGAGCAGCAGGCATCATTTGGGCCATCTTTGAGGCTGACTCCTATGAACAGGAATATTTACCCTAAACATGGTGAATGTTTAAAATGAAAAACTGAGCATCCTTAGCTTGCCCTGCTTAAGGAACTGCTTAATGATTGCAATTAACCCTGGATAAACCTAAGGTCTCTGGCCTGACTCCCATGTAGTTTTCCAGCCTCTCCCTGCACCTCCTTTGTTTATACATTAAGCTCTATTGAACTCTTGGTCTGTGCTGTTCCCTCTGCTTGGAATGCCCTCATTTTCACCGTCTTGGTCCACCTAGTATAGACCTTATGCTTTCAACCGTGCTCACTTCCTGCCCCCAATTCCCACCCCTCCAACCCTTCTAAGTCTCCTTTCCTGACATCTTTGGGTGGTATCCTGGGGGGTGTGGCCCACTGCCAGGCCTGGTAATAGGCTCCTCAGCACAATCTCAGAATAAACCAAACCCATCCACACCATGCTGTCCAAAAAGGATTTCCTTTTGGGTTTAACTTGGATTTAAGCCCTGGTTCTGGCTGTGGACTGAGTGGTTTCAGGAGGAAGAAAAATAACACTTATGAATAAAAGTGTAACATTTATTATACTCCCAGAGAGCTAGCTGCTGCCTTGGGCACTCTCTCAGAAATTATCTTACTTAATCACATACATTTTTCTATTTGGGCAAGTGATTCTACCTTTTTGGATCATAGTTAACTCATTAGTAAAATGGGAATATTTCCCAAATATGCCCTGGACACTTCCATTCATCTGTGCCTTGCACACAACCTCCCCCACCCTAGGCTGTCCTCTGATCCATCTCCACATGTTCACTCTTGCACAGTCCCCTGCAGTTTAAACCCATTTCTGCCCCTTAGGAGCTGTGCAACCTCAGGAAAGTTACTTTACTTCGCTGAGGCCAGAAAATAGCAGTATTTAACAATGACTACTGGTGCTGTTGGCATGTTGGCAAGTTAGTAGGACTATGGTTGTTAGGAATATCTGAAATAGTACCTAATACCAGTTTTGGGTTCAACAAATGTTAATTACCTTGCTTTTATTCTAAGGCCCAAAGCAAACATAGACCCAAATATCACCTCATCTTGCCTACCCAAAACCCAATTTGTTACATCTTCTTTCCCTGATGAAAGTGCTTATATTCAAAAACTAAGTACGTATCTCATAAACAAAAGCATTGTTGAGGGGAGCAGGGTGTTTCCTTAGGCTCTACAAACCTAGTGTGGGTCTCAGAAAGCCACCTCTGTTATACTGGCACTATGAAGAAAGATATGTTTAAACCTCTTTGAGCCTCAGTTTCCACAGAATAGGAATTTTTCACATTTTTATTGAAACATAATGTTTGTACATGTTTATGGGGCACATGTGATATTTTGATATATGCATAGAATGTGTCATGATCAAGTCAGAGTGTTTTGGATCTTCATCACCTCGAGCATTTATCATTTCTTTGTGTTGGAACATTCCAAATCCCCTCTTCTAGCTATTTTTGAAATATACAGTACATTGTTGTTAACTGTATTCAGTCTACTGTGTTATTGAACATTAGGACTTTTTCCTTCTGTCTAAATGTATGTTTGTACCCCTCAACCCACCTGTCTTCATTCCCCCTACCCGCTACACACATTCCCCTCCTGGCCTCTGGTAACCATCATGCTACTTTCTACCATGAGATCAGCTTATGATCTTCTGTATATGAATGAGAACTTATGATATTTGTCTTTCTGTGCTTGGCTTATTTAACTTTAATGTAATGAGCCTCAGTTCCATTCATGCTGCTGCAAATGACAGGATTTTATTCTTTTTTTACGGCTAAGTAGTATTCCACTTTGTAAATATACTACATTTTCTGTATCCATTCATCCATTGATGGACACCTAAGTTGGTTTCAGATATTTGCTATTGTAAATAGTGCTGCAATAACCACAGGAGTGAAGGTATCCCTTTGATGTACTGATTTGCTTTCCTTTGGATAAATACTAGTTGTGGGATTGCTGGATCATATGGTGGTTCTATTTTTAGTTTTTGGAGAGATCTCCATACTGTTTTCCATAGTGGTTGTACTAATTTACAGTCCCACCAACAGTGTATAAGAGGTTCCTTTTCTCCACATCCTTGCCGGCATTGGTTATTTTTTTGTCTCTTTGATAATAGCCATTCTAACTGGGGTAAGATGATATCATATTGTGGTTTTGATTCACATTTCCCTATTGATTAGTTATGTTGAACATTTTTTCATATACCTGTTGTTCATAAAGTGGCAAAAATTAAATCTGCCTTTAGAAGAGTAGATGGAAGTAATACTACAATTTTAAAAAATCATGGGCCAGAGCTTGGCCCATAGTAGATATTCAATAAATGTGCTAATCCCTCTCTAGGACATGTACATTCCACTTATTCTTGTCAACACTTTGGGCCTCCTAGTTTTGCACGGCCACCAAAATGTGGCATCTATTTATTAAGGGACAGCCTTACTAATTAGTCTTCGCGCTGGAAAACTAATTAGGCCTGGCCCTCATCTATTTGGGTTTATGTCAGCAGTACCTTTCCCCATCACTGCAAGCTCTGGACTACCTTGTCAGTGTGCCCAAGTTTGCTGTGAGGAAGAAAGACTTTCCTCTCATTACTCACCTCACATAGCTTCAATTATTTATGTACAAGTTGGAGATGATCTTTGGCCTTTTTAAATTACATTTATTTTTATTGTCTTCTGTAATCCTATCATATTTTCAATTACCCATTCATTCATTCAGAAGTAGATTTCCCCCTTTGGCAGAAAAAAATAAAACAAGTAATTTTACAAAGTAGCTCAAAGGTTTCTGTTACAATCAGATTTATTTGGCTAAGCATTCTGTCCTCTGGATTCTTGGAGAATTTATAGAAGAAAGGTAATTTCTTAGTTAACAAAAGATACCCACTTCCTCACTTCCTTGTCAATTACACATGCAGTGACTCAAAATAATTTGAAATCTACATTATTATTTTTGCCACAGCTTTGAATGGTAGCAGGAAATAGTCTTTATAAAATAAGTGCTTGAATCAGCAAGTTTATTCTTTCAGTATTACAATTGAATCCCGTACTTCAAATCTAGAAAAACACACTCCCCTACTATTTTAGATTGTGTTATTTTAAAGCTTCTCAGTAATTTTTATTCATTTGTTTGTTTTCCCAATTCATGTAGTCACCCAAGGCAACAATGGGATGATGAAATGTTCATTCTACAATATTTTTTGAAGACAATCAGCATTCTGGTCATTAATTAGACATACTTGGTCTACATTGGCTGAGCTGATATTGATTCTTCCCACTGCATCCCAAGAAAACTGAAGCATCCCTTGAATATTTGAGAACAGCTTATCTGAGGTCTGAGGGAGCAATGTAAGAGAAGGGAGGTGTGCAAGGTTCTCAAAGGAAGGAAGGTATCACAATTGAAATGCTAAGGCTGCAATTTTGAAGCAAGTTCTTAGCATTTTGCCCCTTGTTCCCTGCTGTATCCCAAGCATGCAACTCATTGCCTGCACATGGCAGATGCTCCTTAGGTCTTTGTGACTGGAGGGTTTGAGAGTTGTAGTGTGGGTGAGTGGGCTCAAAAGAATCTCATTGTCTTAATGGTAATGAATATAGAACTTCTGTTTGCTGCTCTGCCCTCCTGATATAATAGATGAGTAAAGTGAGTACAGAGAGGGGAAGTTTAACTCCCAAGGCCATCAGTGGCAGCAATGGGCCTGAAACACAGATCTTCTGACAACTGGCTGGAGGGCAGAGGACCCTGCTCTCTGTTCTCATGTACTGAGTAATAGTACTTGGGCTCAAGGTAGAGAAGGTAGCTGAGGATAAATGCAACTCCAAGCTTCCATCTCCAGGTCTTTCTTTTCTAAAGCTTGCATTTCTTCACCCTTCAGTGTAAAAGGGATTGGTGTGGATAGCAATCGTGATAAACTGAGAGAGCACTCTTCCTGCTGCTGGACAAAATTCCAGGGAGTTTTTGTTTTGCAGGAAATAAGACCAGGGAGGGAGGCAGGGCCCAATCCCAGAAGTAGAAGACCTTACAGGATGTGATGAGGAACTTGAGTCTCCTCAACTGTGTCCAACAGTTCTTCTATGCCCTCTGGCAGGATGCTAGGAATGCTAGCTGCTCAGGAAAAGTACATGGGCCAAAGAATAAACACAATAAAAGCCAGAGGTAGAAACAGGAGCCAGTTTAAGCCAGGAAAACATTAAGAAAATGTCAAACTATGAGGAGTGAAGTGTGATCTCTTCTTTCAGCCATAAGCCGGAAGTCACTTGCTATGGTTTGGCCATTTGACCCCTTCAAACCTCATGTTGAAATTTGATCCCAGTGTTGAAGGTGGGGCCAGTGGGAGGTGTTTAGGTCACTGGGGCAGATCCCTCATGGATAGATTAATGCCCTCCCTTAAGGTGAGTGAGTTCTCACTCTTAGTTCAAATGAGAGCTGGTTATTAAAAAAAGCCTTGCATGCCCCCCTAGCCTTCCCTCCCGCCACATGATCTCTGCACACTCCAGCTTCCCTTCACCTTCCACTACGAGTGGAAGCAGCCAGAGGCCTTCACCAGATGCCCAGTCTTCCAGCCAGCAGAATTGTGAGCCAAATAAACTCTTCTCTTTATAAATTACTCAGCCTCAGATGCTCCTTATAGCAACACAAAATAGACTAAGACACCACTATTGTTAGAAAGATTTGGTGACAAAGAAGATGCCTTCAAAGAACTTATAGTCTAATGAAGAAGAGAAGTACCTGTGCATGGAAACCAGAATGCATATGAAAAGCACTGGGGTTTCTATCCCAGGCTGCACTTAAGAATCACCTACGAGCTTTTTTGAAAAAAAAGTTTGGGCTCTTTCCCTAAAATTGAATCCAGATCTTAAAGATGGAAGGCTAACTTAAAAAAAAAAATCTCTCCAGGTGATTTTGATACACAGTGAGTGTTGGTATCATTGCAATAGAGTAAAGCCCAAGGTAATATGTGGACTCTTGTCTCAGCCTGGGGTGATCGTAGCCATTGGATAGCCTGAAGAGCATCACCAAAAATAGACTCTGGAGCCTCAATTCTGAATCTAATAATTCAGAATTTCCAGAGAATTGAGACCCGGAATCTCTCTTTTGGAAAAGCTCCGAAGGTGGTTCAGATGACCAGGCAGGTTTGGGAACCAGTCTGCTAGAGCAGCTCTGTCCAGTAAAAATATAATGTGACTCACATGTATAATTCTACAATCTCTAGTAGCCACATTTAAAAGATAAAAAGAAACAAAGTTAATTTGAATAATGTATTTTATCTAACATAGTCTATCTGACATCATGTCAACATAGGATTAATTTAAAAATTATTGTTTAGCTTTTTTATATTCTCATTTTTTCATACTAGGTCTTTAAAATCTGATAGGAATTTGATACTTAGAACTCCAGACCACACTTGAACTCCAGACCACTTGCCAAGGGCAGGGCTGTCTGTTGTTCACCTCTGCATCCCCAGGATCTGGTGCCAGGCCTGACATGGCACAATTCCCCATGCTTTGGGACATGATCTGGGTCTCTGCATTCCAAACTGTGGGTACCACGGGAACAGAAGCATGGAGAGATAGAACAATGTACTAGGCTGGTTGGCGGGGGGAGTGGGACTGGGGCAGCAGAAAGGGAGAGGTAAGCCACGCTGGAAAGGAGTTTGGAGAGGAAGACAGAGTTCGACCTTTTTTTTTTTTTTTTTTTCTTGTCTCATGGACCTACCACCAGATTTTAAGAGTAAGTAGGAAGGACTTCCAATTCACTCATTTTTTTTTTTTTTTAACCTGGATGTCAGAGCTCCAAGGCCTCCAGGACATGTATTAGGTTTATTGGTTTATTGAGATACTGCCTCAGGCAGGTTGACTAAGTGGGCCTCTTTTTGTTGGGAACCAGAGCAATAATGAGGAGAGACTTTGCTGACATTAGGAATCTGCTGAGCATATGCTTTTTCAGTACAATTTCAACTTCAGATTCTGTCAAGGTCCTCAGAAGCCTCACTGTGGGTGCATCAGATACATTTTAAGACAATAACACTGATTCGAATGATCCCATCTGTCAAAATCCTTTTACAGAAATCTGTCCTGCTTTCTTGGCACTAGCTGACTCACAAAGTTTGTCATGGATCAGTTGAGGGATTTGTCACTGGCTTGCCATCAAGTTCAGTGACCAACTGTTCCAAATCAGGGACTGGATGATATATTTTGTGATTTAGTGGGATATGGATCAATTAATGGCAGTGCTGGAACACAGCAGGAGAAGTTGAAGTCAGACCACAGTCTACTGTGGAGCTAATGTTTGCTGATCAAAGGAAGACAGGCCTAGCTGTTTGCAAACAGAAGTCTAGCCGGGAAAGCAAACCATAGAGTGGATAAAGCAACTGCTGCTACAGGTTTCCAAGCCATGCCTCCAGGACTCCAAGTTTTTCAGAAGTATCCAAAGGCAGCAAAGGGAAGCTTGAGTCCTTTCATTCATGCATACCCATTTTCACCAGTTTTATCTTTTGGATTTCATCGTAAGATTGCATTTTAAATCCACTGCACCCTGAAAAGCTTGAAAAAACATTGATGTAGACAATGGGTAGCACTATGGCTGAGTGTTATCAAGAACGTCCAACAAAATATAACAGTAGAATCCTATTAAGACAATAGATTCTACAAATGGTAACTTCAGGCAACTAGGTAGGTAGCTGCAGGGTACTAAATCATTCATTAGTTCATGATTCATTCATTCATTCTATAAAAATATATTTTTCACTTGTTATGACCTAGATACAATGCTAGGCACTGGGAATACAGCTGTGAAAAAGTAGATATTTTCCCTGCCCTCATGTTATTTATATTGTTGTAGGAAAGATAGACAATAAATGTGGACACAATTAAATACAATTATTGCAGCTTGAGGTTAGGAAATTAATGCAGTGGCAGAAATTACAAGGGAGGAGTGCTACTTTAGAAAAGGTGGTCAGGAAAGGCTTGGCTTAGGAGATACCCTTAAGATGAAGCCTGAGGATATAAAGGAGCTAGCTGTGCAGGAGGCTTGGCGACGAGCATTTCAGGCAGATAACACAGTTGATGCAAATACCTGTGGCAGCATCTGGGATTATTACAGAAAATGAGAAGACTCTGTAAAGCCTGAATGAAAAGAGTTTTTGTAACATGATTTTGCAGCACAGCGAGGATCCAGGTCACACAAGACCTTACAGAGTCCAAGGTATCCTCTCAATACGAGAGGCCTTTGCGAAGTTTCAGAAGAGAGACATATTATCTCATTTACACTTTTCAAAGGCTGATTCCACCAGCACATGGCACTAGTAGGAGAGCAAGGGCAAGCAAAGCCTTCTCCTAGAGACTGGTGGGCAGGTTCCTAAACGAGGAACACAACAGGACTCCTGTTCTTAGAGCCAAGACGTAAGGCAAAACACAAGGAAAATGTTCCTACTACTTCACAGCATGAGCTTTCTCTTATGAACCGGGAGGGTGTGATGCCTATGGTCAAGTATGGCTGAAGCCACAACAGGGCTCCCTCCTCAGGGCCTAATTGATCCCATAGCCTGGAGCAGGGTTGAGCTGAAAAGTCAATGGGATCTGCAGGACAAGGAAGACACCAGCCCAGCACTTGGAAGGAAGAGCTGCAACAGGCTTTAATCTACCTTGAGAGTGTCTTCATGCTGGCAGCCAACACAGACTCACATCAAATCCACTTTCCCCACAAATTGCATCCACATTTTTGCAATTTGGTGTGTATTGATTTTTCTCCGAGGGACCTCTTCTTGAGTTATTTAACTGCCACCATTGCAAAGGGCGGCAAGTAATTTTCAGCGCAGAGCCACTTCTGAAGTCTGCATTGAAACTCCAATCCAGTCCAGTCCTATAATTTCATTTCAGAGCACTCCTGGATGATTATATTACCCAAATCTGGGCATTATTGCAGAATGAATGGTTTGACCATGAAGACAGGGAGAGCATTAGATCTTCTTTTCCATCTCAAAATAAGGTATCAAGCCGGAGTAATGTAACAATGTAGAGGTATTCAGGACTGAGATATTCTTTATGCTTCTACTTTGAAGCAAAGGTGGACTGGCTAGTGTCTTCAATATTTACAACAGAATTGGTTCCCCTAATTTTATGTCGATATTCCTCAAATCATTTGACATTTATCACAAGGGTCATGAGATTAGAATCATATCTGAAGCTGTGTTTACTCTAGTGCTAATTTTTAAGATGATCGTTTCTCCTGTCCCTGCTCCATATATAAAATTATAAAATTTCATCCACCAGAGGATCTCTAGGGATGTCTTTTCTCCTCCTTTTTAAACTGATAATTAGAATTTTTTTTTAAAGTCGTACATGCCTTTTTTTTTTGGCTGCAAGGAAGCTGAATGGTAGGTAGTAGGTAGATAGTTTTTTTGAAGTTCAACCACAACAATCACATAACCCTTACGATTCGTGTGTGCATACATATATACATATATATATTTACCTGTTTTAAATTTTCTATTTCTGTTTTCTGTTTCTAGTCACATATTTCTGGTTTCAACCACCTCACTTTGTTTTATCACTATTTTGCTGTAAATGTTTTAAGTCATCTAAATTTTTTGGGAAAGCATTAAAAAGTAAAAAAAAAAAAATCATTAAACTTTAACGCTTTCATTCATAAAATATTATGCCAGGTGTTGTAAGAGCATAGGTTCTATATAAGAATCCACAGGATCTCAGTGAGAAGCATAGTGAAAGTGGAGGTTTGGACATAAGGAAAGAAATCTGACTTCTGAAATATGGTGAGGACAATGGAACTGCAGTACAGATTGGACAGAGGTTGGCAGTTTCACACTGACAAGATGTTTGGGAGGCAGGTGGTATGGTGATATGTATCATCCTATTATAGGCCTTTGGACATGTATTTATCCTCTGGGTAAAAGCATTTTGATATGATGAAAGAGAACTTCGTCTCCGGAGTGAGAGAACCTGGTTCAGAACTTCAGCTGTGTCCCTCGTGAACTGTGTGTACATTTTTGGCAAGTTATAAGTCATCATCGGGTCTCAGTTTCCTTTCTGTCAAATGGGGCTAATGGTAGATATTGCCTACTAGTGTTACTATGGGTTATTAAATGAGTTAATACATATAAAGTGGTTATAGCAATGAGCGGTACATAGTTAACATTTAATAAATGTTAACTACTATAGCTGTTGTTATTCTCTTGCTAGACACTTTTACGTGTGCTGTCTTAATTTTCTCTCACAACTCTACAAGGTGGACTGCCCTTTAAATGAGGCTCCCAGAAGTTGAGTCCCAGAGTCAAGAAGCTTGCATTTCAGCAAGAGCTATTTGATTCCAAAGCCCATGGTCCTCTCACTCTGATATGCTTAACACATCCTGTAAGATGGAGTAAATAGAAAATCTCCTACTGATGCCTATCACAAACAGGATAGAAGCAAGTTACGGTAGTGACTTATTCATTCAAAAATTATCTGTGAATGCTTTGCTTTAGACCAGTCACATGGTAAGCAAAGATAAGGCTTCTTGCAGGCTCTGCCCTCAGATGGCTTCCAAATGGGAAAGATAAACCAAATTAGAGTACAGTGTGAAAAATGCCAGATCACGATATATACAATGACATAAGGCCATAAAGAGAAAGGACATGTAATCCAACTTACTGGAGTCAGAATCTGGAAGAAAGAATGAATGAATGAAGAGCCTACAGGCTCTTCATTAAAGAAGTGCTGTACCATAAGGCAGCAGAGTAATACTTCTGCTCCTTTGAGAATCTCCACACCCACACCATTATCACTCCTCCCCTCAACCCTGTCCTGAAGTCCAGAGAAGCCAACCTAACTGCTAAGGGTCAAATGTTACCTGATAGCTTACCAGTCTTCAGTTTAAACTGAATTCAGTTTAAACCTAGATGGTTTCTAAGAGCCCAAATGTTAAATTATCGGGAATTTTGGAAGCCTGTTTAACAGCCTTTGTTAAAAATTAAATTATATGAAACAACACTTATATTGAAAACAAAGGTAATTAATACGCCAAATGCATCCATCACCTCCTGGTTACTTCACTACTACTTATGCACTTGAAGTTATTTACATCTATTGTAAATAGGTAGCCAGTAGAAATGCGTTATAATGGTGTGCTACTATTGCATATCTCTTTCCAGCTCCATATTTAGTGACATCCTTGTTGGTAGCGTGGAATCAGCTACGCTGGGATTATTTATACCACAGAAATAAGCAAATGCTACAAATAATGACTTTGGTTTTTCTCGCAGAGCTGGTTGTTAAATTTTACCAGCACACCATTGGCTGTCAATCATTCCACCTGCTCTTTCCTGCAGTTGCCCTCCCTCCCTCTCTGCTTTATTTAATTTTCAATTTCATTCATTCTTCTTCAATTTGTTCATACCATGCCACCTCAGCTCCCTTACTGGTCTACACTTTTATTTCATCCCTCTTGTTTTTCTGATTACATCTCTTCCTTGTTCACCTAGAACGTCTTTTGGCCAAGAATGCGTTTTGCATAGTCCTGGTTGTCACGCGTGTCCCTGTGAAGAGACCACCAAACAGGCTTCATGTGAGCAATAAAGCTTTTTAATCGCCTGGGTGCAGGCGGGCTGAGCCCGAAAAGAGAGTCAGCAAGGAAGATAGGGGTGGGGCAGTTTTATAGGATTTGTGTGGGTAGTGGAAAATCACAGTCAAAGGGGGTGTTTCTCTTGTGGGCAGGGGCAGGGTCACAAGGTGCTCAGTGGGGGAGCTTCTGAGCCAGGAGAGGGAATTTCACAAGGTTAATCGCTCAGGTAAGGTGGGGCAGGAACAAATCACAATGGTGGAATGTCATCAGTTAAGGCAGGAACTGGCCATTTTCATTTCTTTTGTGATTCTTGACTTGCTTCAGGCCATCTGGATGTATACCTGCAAGTCAAAGAGAATATGATGTCTTAGCTTGGGCTCAGAGGCCTGACACTGGTACTTGATTTGCCTGGTACTTAAATCAAAAGTAAGTCTCTCATCACTTCACTTACTGGGTTTGGAGTGACTGATTTGACAATATTGGCCAACACAAACAAAAGGTCCTCTGCTCATCAAGAGAGAGGAGCCTAGCCTTGAACCTGGGCCCCTGGTTCCGGTCTTTGTTGTTTCCTGTTACCAGGGCACTCTCCATGGTATTATTCCATGCTTTTTAATGCCTTCCTGTATCATTTAATTGGATTGCAGCACACTAAACATTTGAAAAGAATTCAAGCGCAAGCTGCCAGGCTCTCTTAATGAACATTCTGTGTGTCATTGTTTGCCAAGAAAGTCATTCATTGGATAAAAATCAGGAGATTGAATGAAGAAATAAAATTTGCTTTTCTTTCCCTCTCTTCATGATATAATTGCTTGTTTCCCCAAGTAATATTTTGTTTCTCTCCTTCTAGTCATGTGTGGACTGTTTTTCCAGCGGAGAAGATTAACTGAATGTCTCTCCACAAATACCATATTTAATTTAATGCCATTACATTAGATCATGTATTAAAGAATACAAGATCCTACTGGATTCCATTGTAAGTTAGATATCCACAAATTTGTTTCCTTAAACATGCAGATGGCATATGTTCTGTCCATACAATCCTTATTGGTTCACGTGCCTAACACAATGATATGGAACATGAATCCTCGAGGGAAATGGTATGTCACAATTTACATACTGCACGTAGTAAGGATAGAGAAAAAGGAACATAGCCTCCCAAGCTCTTCCTTTAGTACATGACAAAGCTGAGACCCAGAGAGGCTGTCGTATCAAAGATAGCAATGAGATTCTTTGAAAGTAAATTTTAACAGTAATACCTTTGGCTTCATAGGACCCATATAGTATGCTTTCCTAAAAATTTGCATCAAAATATTTGCACATGTCCTCCCATTGTTGCATGCATCTCAGGGTGTAATAGCATGTATTTACTCTGGATTCTCAACTAGTCTATGGATACTTTAATCATAAGAGGCTGTGTTAGTTACTCACTGATTTCCTACCACCCATCACAGAGCATAGCACAAAATAGAGGCTTTGTATATTCATATAGCTAGTAAGCACTCGATAAATGTGTATTGAATGAATAGATATTTGTTTATCTCTTTCCCAGAAAGGGACATGGGTAAATGAAGCTAGAGGTACACAAACATTGATCTATAGAATTATTTTTATCTCTCAGCTAAAAAACAACAAGGAGGAGTGAGAGTTACAATTACAAATGAAGCTTATGATACTATTTTTGGTGGTTGGGTTTTGCAAGGGAGCAATATCTTGGACTCCATGATTTGTCTGGTTTTGCTATTAAGTACACATATGTTTCAGATTGTTACAGTTTCCTGATGAATTGACCTTTTCTTTAATTATTATTGTAAGTTGCTTGTCTTTACCTCTAGTAATATTGTTTGTCTTGAAATCTATTGTATCAGGTATTAATATAGTCACAACATATTTTGTTTAGTGTTTGCATTGTATAGCTTTTCATTCTTTCAATTTCAGCTTCTCTGTGTTTTTGTATTTCAAGGGCATTATGTGTAAATGATATATAGTTAGGTCTTGCCCCATTATCCAGTCAGACAATCTTTACTTTTTACATGGTATTTAGTCTATTTACATTTAATGTAATTAAGATAGAGTTGGATTTAAATCTTTCATCTTGGCATTTGTTTTTTATTGTTCTATCTCTTCTTTGTTTCTCTATTCTTTTAAGCTGGACTTCCTTTTGGTTACCCAAGTACTCTTTTAGTATTTAATTTTTATCTCTATTGACTTTGCCTATGCTTTTTGTGTTAATTTTTTTAGAGCTTGCTATATAAATTATCTGTGCACCTTGATTTACATCCTACCTTCAAATAAAGTTGTTACTTATATTATGCTACTTTGTGAATAATGTAATAACTCAATAATTGTATAATTCTATTAACCCCATCTCTTTCTCTTTGTGATCTATTGTCATGTATTTTACGTCTACATATGTTATATACCCTTCTATATGCTATAATGGTTTTTGATTTAAGATGTTGATAGTCCTTTAAGAAAGTATTTGTGTGTGTATTTTTAATGTCTTCTGTCTGGTATTGTTTCCCCTCAGCCTGAATAACTTACTTGAGCATTTCTTGTAGTGTGATTATGCTGGCAACAAATTGTCTCCATTTTAATTTATCTGAATATTTAGTTGCTTTCCTTTATTTCTGAGAAATATGTTTACTTGAATAGATAATTTTAGATTGACAGGCCTTTTTCATCTTTAAGTACCTTAAAGTACTTCCATTGCCTTCTGCTCTCCCATGATTCTCTTGAGAAGTCTTCTGTTTATCTTATTGTGTTTCCAACTTATGGGGTGTGTGTGTGTGTGTGTGTGTGTGTGTGTGTGTGTGTGTGTCTGTGTCCTGCTGCTTTTAACATTTTCCATTATCTGTTTTTTTAGGAATTTAGCTATGATGTGTCTAGGAGTGGTTTCTTTGTATTTATTCTACTTGGAATTCACTGAACTTCTTGGCATACACCTTTTAAAATATCAAATTTGGAAAATGCTTCAGCTAATAATTCATCAAAATAATTTTCTGTCCCATTATCTCTCTCCTCTCATTCTGAAATTATAATTACACATAAGAGTGACTGCTCAATATTTTCATACAGGTCATTGAGACTCTGTTTACTATTTTTTCCAAATTTTATTTTCTCTGAGTTTTAGATTTCTGTTGGCCTCTATTCAAGTTCACTAATACTTTATTCTATTATGCCCATTCTACGGTTAATCCTATTCAATAATTTTTAAATTTTTTCAGATATTACCATTTTCAATTTTAGAATTCACATTTGCTGCCTTGTTACAGGTTTCAAATCTCTTCTGAAATTCCCCATTTCTTTGCTCATTGTGTCCAACTTTTTCTGTAGATTTAAAAAAATTTATCATAAAGTTCTAATTTGTGAATTCTCATTTTTTTGTCATCTGTAAGTCAATTGAATTCTCACTTTTTCATCATCTGTAAGCCAATTTTCTTTGCTTGAGTTTTAACTAAGTCAAATTCTACTTCTTTGCATATCTTATTATCTTTTGTTTATGAGGGAAATTTTGCTCAGCAAAATTCTGGGACAAGAAAACTACTTGATAGAAATTGCACTGTTTGTATTTGGGGATCATCCAGATTTAAACCTGAAATGTCAGCACAAATTTATCAAAAGTCTGCCTGGTTCTTTCTCATACATGCAAAAACTGACCTTCTCAATCAACTCCCTGATCCTATCCTAAACAATTGGTCCTAGATATGAATTTTGTTATTAATCTTTATAGCCCTTCCTCTATTCTTTAGTAACCAGCACAGTGCTCAGTGCAAATTAATGTTTGTTACATTTCAATTTAAATCTAAAAACCCATGTATGCACTTCCATGTATGTATCTGGATATCAATGTATGTAGTAGGAGCAGAGTGCTTCAGTAGAAAGAGTATTAACCTAAAGACCTTGATTTGAAACTGACTGAAAAATCTTCCTGGCTCTGTCATCTTGAGGAAGTGATTTGGCTTACACAAACTTCAGTTGCTGTTGCCTCCTTTTTCTCAAGAAACAAACTGATGGGAAAATATGTGTTGCATACTTAGCACAGTGCCTGGTGCATAAAGATTTTTAAAATATTAAAAGGTCTGGTCAAATCTGAGTTAAGAAAAAAGTTGACAAAATGTAAATTAATGTGATACCATTACTTCCAGCAAAACTCAGCCCAATCACCAAGGAGGAACTATATGGGAGCTCAGAGTCCATCTGGATAAGGAATTGGTCTGAGACAGGTGTATCTTGGACAATATCAAGGATTATAACAGTGGCATACAGTAGAAGCATAAATAAAGTGGGCTTTTGCAGAGACTAAGGAAGCTTATGTTAAGATTAGAGTTCTCTAGTTTCATGGAAAGAGCACTGGATTGGAACACAGGAGACAGAACTCTTTTATGTCTTCATTTCTTACCCAGAAAATTACGCTACTAATACTACTAATCTTACAAGGTTGAGGTGAGTATTAAATGGGATCCTGCTTATAAAGACCATGGCTTGAGAGTATCATGTGTATTAAATACTCATAATATAGTCATTATGATTAGCAATTATAATTTACTTAACTTCCCTAAAAAGATGATAATTCTTGCTTGTAAAATTTTCATAAGTAACGTGAAATTACGTTTGAGAAAGTACTTTTATAATCTGAAAAGCACTACATAATTGCAGGGTTATTATTTTTAGTTAGGTAAATGTCTGGACATTCACAAGTTCTGTCACAGAAGAAGTCAAGCTCTGTGAGGACAGAAAATATATCTTTCTTATTTACCACTATACAATAGTAGATAGTCAGCAAATACTTTCTGATCAATAAATGGATCACTTCAGCTCCAGAGTTTCTGCTTACCTGGGCCTTTCTCAGAGTTAGAATGCTTTGGAAGTTTCCCTAGTTTATTCTGGTGGAATCTTGATGCTTAATTTGGTGCAGAAGTTACATCAAAATAAATTAGATGAACCATAGACCTTCTTGGATAGAGTCTGGAGAGTTCAAGACATAATTTTCCATCGGAAAGTCCAATATGAAAGCATGCTTCAGTACAGCCCTCTCAGATATTTCAGCCATTGATTTTGTAGATTTTCCAAAATCTTGCAAAATGAACAAATTTCCTAGATGGCTTTTCCAAATTATTTAGATACAAATAGTCCTTACCATACTAGGTAAGGGCAGAGTGATTATCTTTCTTTCTTATAAAAATGCTATTTAAGGCCGGGCACAGTGGCTCATGCCTGTAACCCCAGAACTTTGGGAGGCCAAGGTAGGTGGATCACAAGGTCAGGAGTTTGAGAACAGCCTGGCCAACATGGTGAAACCCTGTCTCTACTGAAAATACAAGAATTAGCTGGGCATGGTGGCAGGTGCCTGTAGTCTCAGCTACTTGGGAGGCTGAGGCAGGAGAATTGCTTGAACCCAGGAGGCAGAGGTTGCAGTGAACCATGATGGTGCCACTGCACTCCAGCCTGGGTGACAGAGCAAGACTCCGTCTCGAAAAAAAAAAATGCTTTTTAAATTTTTAAAATATATTCCCATTTTCATGGTTTAAAACAATCAACTATATAAAATAGCTTTTAATGAAATACAGTAGTCCCCTCTCCCCATTCATTTCCCCAGCTTTTTTTCCGCTAATGCAACAAATTTTTACTCTTTTAACTGTTTTTTTCTTTCTGGTGTATATTTTTATGTTCCATAATATAACATAATAATAATGTGGTATAATAATATGCTTATATTCTTATATCTTGGTTTAACACTTTTGAAACTATCTATTTATATCTTGCTCTGGCAACCGCAGATTTAAATTTCTTCTATCACCTTCCCCACTTCCATCTTTTCAATACATTTATTTCAAGTTATATGAATAGTCAGTTTTACTTCATTATGACTGTGTTGCAACTGTGATTTACCTTAGAGCCCCAGTTTGTATGTCACAATTATATTTCCTTTCTCTTACAGATTTTCATTTTTCCTAGGATTAATATCTGCATCCTTTTTTTGAATTTCCTTAGCTTTCTCTGTCTACTAGTATTTTTTTTTCAGATACTTCAACAGATCTCTTGAGCACTTAGTAATTCTTCCAATTACCTCACACAGTTCCAAACTTTCCTTTAGCTCCTTTTGTTTCTGATGATCTCACTCCTGCAGTCCCATATTCTGCTTCTGTATGGACTCATTGATTACCAGGCTTTGTGCATTGCTGTTTGGGAACTTCCCATGACCACTATTCTGTACTGAATTTTCTGTTTCCTTGGTTCTACATATTCCTATTTCGTGGTTTACTGTGCTCATTTTACAGAAGTACATACTAACTTATCGCTCTATGACTTCCTGTGCAGGAGGTACAATTTTTGATCCTTGAATGTTTGAAAATATCTTTATTCTACCTTTATCCTTGATTAATCATTTGGCTGAATGCAGACTTTGGGTTGTAAATCATTTTTTCTAAATAGTGTTTCATTGATTTCTAGCACTTAGTGTTGCTTTACGAAGATTAGTGTCGTTTTCTTTCCATATTCTTTGTGAGCAGTTTCGGTCTGGGTGGTTGGTTCATTTTTGTTTGATTTGCTTGTTTATTTTATTTTATCTTTTTCTCTCTGTAAGTTTTTATGTTCAATTTCTCATTCTTGTTATTCTGAAATTTCACACTAATATGCTTTGTTGTAAGCCTTTTCCCCTAAGTCACTGAATTGGAATCTCAAGGGGTACTTTTAATTTAGAAACTTATGTCTGTAGTTACAGGCAATTTTCTACATAATTTTGCAGAAAACTTTCTCCTTTATGTTTTTTCTCTCTTCTTTTCCCTTCGTCTTCCCCCACCAAAAGATCCATTTGATCAGATCTTTTTTGTTTCCTGAGTTGATTCTCTAATCTAAAATCTTTTGTTTCCTCTTGCCATTCCTTTGCCTTTGGTGTTTCTTCCTGTGATGATTTCTAAACTTTATCTTCAAACCCTTTTAAAGATATTTTTTAAAAATTTAAATGATCGTACTTTTCATTTATAGAACTCATTTTTCTCTAATTGTTCCTTTTTTTTTTTTTTTTTTTTTTTTTTTTTTTGAGACAGAGTCTTGCTCTGTCATCCAGGCTGGAGTGCAGTGGCATGGTCTTGGTTCACTGCAACCTCTGCCTCCTAGATTCAAGCAATTCTCGTGCGTGAACCTCCCAAGTAGCTGGGACTACAGGGATGCACCATCAAGCCCAGCTAATTTTTTGTATTTTTAGTAAAGACGCAATTTCACTATGTTAGTCAGGCTGGTCACAAACTCCAGGCCTCAAGTAATCCACCTGCCTTGGCCTCCCGAAGTGCTGGGATTACAGGTGTGAGCCACTGCACCTGGCCTAATTGTTCGCTTTTTATGGATGTGGTATGTTTTCATCCATGCATGTGATAACAGTCCTTTTAAAATTATGCCTTTTCTATGTTCCCTGCAATATATTTGCTTTCACTGGATATATTTTCTGCTTATTGTAGACTGAGAATTTCTTACTGGAAACTTTCCTCAATGTCAGCTGCTCATTGCCTGTTTGTTCATATAGTAGTGTAAGGCAATTACGAGCTGATTAGAAGCTATGCGAATGGGGTTGTGATGGAAGCAGAGAGAAGCTTATCAACAAATAGACTTCACTCTTGTCAGCTTTTTTACCATGTGTAATATCCTTTTCTCCCTCCTTCCAAATATTTATACCTTTGGTATTTTCTCTGGAACCAATCTATTCTCTGTAGAAGAGTCCTTAATCTCTTGCTTGAGAAGAGGCAAGAGTCTAGTTTCTGGTATTCTGATAACAGACAGAGAATGGGGGTGTATTAGTCAGGGTTCTCTAGAGTGACAGGACTAATAAAATAGATGTATATATGAAAGGGAGTTTATGAAGAAGAATTGACTTACATGATCACAAGGTGAAGTCCCACAGTAGGCCATCTGCAAGTTGAGGAGCAAGAAAGCCAGTCTGAGTCTCAAAACCTCAAAGTAGGGAATCTGACAGTACAGCCTTTAGTCTGTGGCCAAAGGCCTGAGAGCCCCTGGCAAATCACTGGTGTAAGTCCTAGAGTTCAAAAGCTGAAGAACCTGGAGTCTGATATTTGAGGGCAAGAAACCTCCAGCACCAGAGAAAAATGAAGGCCGGAAGACTCAGCCAATCTAGTCCTTTCACATTCTTCTACCTGCTTTATTCTAGCGTCACTGGCAGCTGATTAAATAGTGTCCAACCAGCTTGAGGGTGGGTTTGCCTCTCCCAGTCCACTGAATCTCCTTTGGCAACACGCTCACAGACACAACCAGGAACAATACTTTGCATCCTTCAATCCAATCAAGTTGATTCTCAATGTTAACCATCACAAGTCCACCCCTTGTCAACTTGAACCCATAAACATCTCCTTTGCTCCTCCTTTGTCTCCACCGTGATTGTGAGGCCTCCCCAGCCATGTGGAACTGTGAGTCCATTAAACCCCTTTTTCTTTATAAATTACCCAGTCTCAGGTATGTCTTTATCAGCAGTGTGAGAACAAACTAATACAGAATGTTAGGGGTGGGGTCTTATATTTTAGGACCCAAATTTCACTTAACTCTTCTATTTCTAGTAGGGCTTCTTCCCTTGCTCTTCACTGTGCCTTGTGTCCGCAAGTTTAGGGTTTCTAGAGCTACCAAACAGACCTTTGGTCTCCTATAAGCGTGAGAGAGTACTAGTCACCCAGCTGCATGGGGAAGGGGAAGGGCTCTGGTTGTCTAACTGTTCTGTATATAGTCTTAGCCAGACCTCTTTTTGTCTGGAGCCTCATCCTTGCCTTTGTTGGAATCTAGTGCCTCCAAATACCAGCTCTTTCTGAGATGCACTGGGTTTATGAGCTCTTTTCTGTTTGACACTCCATCTGTAGGCAATCGGGGTTCAGTTTCTGCCCTGTTAGCCCATTTCTAATTAATATTCCAAATATTTGATAGTGTTCTATCTATCAGCCACTCTCTCCTCTCCTGTTCACTTTCTCTGTATGTGTTTGTTTCTTTATAAATACTATGGCTGTCACTTTGGGCTGGTGTTTTGGGAGGGAATGAAGATAAATGCATCCATATTTGGTCCATTAAGTTTACCTGAAAGCTTCTACCAGAGTGATTTTTTAAAACAGAGATTTGACTCTTGTATCATTCCTTACTCTAGATCTTTCAAAGCTTGCTTATAGTTTCAGCATGAGATGAATATGGTTTAGCTTCCCAAACAAAAAGAACTTATCGTTCAGCCCCCTGCCAGACTCCCAAGATTCATTAGCAACTGCCTGCACATATGAGACTGGTGGGATTACCTGCCTCCCTCTTTTGTGGAATTGCTCCTCTGTGCAGCCCTTGTAGCAGCATGGCCACAGGCACATCTGCCCTTTTTCCTAACATTGGCTTTGTTCCCCAGTCACTACTGACTTAGCCATGTTGGGCCAGTTAATCCTTTCCTTAGACATTTTGAGAACCTGAAAAAACCAGAGGATATGGCAGCTGTGCACTAGGTGATACAGATCTGAGAAGCAGAGAAAACTTGTCGGGAGAGGTGGAAAGACATTGTTGGGGGTAGTCTTGGTTCTCTGGTTCTAGTTCATTCTTGAAACCTATCTGTGTTACTGCCCTTTGTTGCTTGGGTCTCTGAGCGTCCCTATAGTGAATTCCCTGCTTAAAACAGTGTGCAACACATAGCTACTGAATGTGGTTTCTTCTAGTTCCTGGAAGAAGACATTACATTTCATGGCCACGTCTTCCTAACGTCTTTTCTGTTTGACTGTACTGCTCCCTCTCTTTTTTTCACTGTTAGATGGCTATGCCAAAACTTAGCTCAAGGACCTGCTCTAGGAAGCTTTCCCTGACTTTCCAGCCTGCTTGCACATCCTTTTCTGAGCATCTGTCTATCATAGCATTTATCACCAAAATTGGCCAAAATTGTTAATTTACTCTTCTCTTTTGATTGTCAGCTCTTCAATAAGAGAAGCTATAATTACTTTGATTTTGTTTCCTGAATATATACAAAAAAAGAAAAACTAAGTTTATCAAGGCAACATGCTGTCTGCTTCCAATTGATAGCAGTGTAACAATGTCTAATAGACATTTTTTCAAATAAGATTCTTATTCTTTCTTATTTGAGAGTTAACCCTAAAAACTGATTTTGGTATGATTTACACTGATTTTTTTCTAATATTATAATAAAACTTAAGAACAATATATGCAAAACAAACAAACAAAAAATCGACCCTTAATCTTTGTAGAATAAAGTACTGATACAAACTTAGAAAAGAAACGTCTTAACCCTCAGGTCAAGGAATTTAATTTCTTCTCTACCGGTTCAGAAACCATATCAGAATAGAAACTGGTAGCTTATTGGTAAACATGTTTAGAATGAGACAGTAAATATCCTTTGTCTTTTTTCTTTAAAATAAGCCTGGGATTCAAAGTTACAAAGAAAGGAAATAAAAAAGAAAATTAACCCTTCTCGGGAAGCAGTTATGCTCCAGTCAGCATGCTAAATGCTACAATATATTTTTGATTGCTGAACTTTCATAAATCCTGTTGACACGTGGTTTAATCCAGATGTTATTGCCTGCAAAGAAACTGAGACTCAAAAGATAAAATAACTTGTTAAAGTCGTGCAGCTAGTTAGAATCAGAACACAACCTAAAGCCATGTCATGTTTTTAAGAACTGACCTTTCCAACTACTATATCATTTTTCAAAAAAACTTCTCTGTTGTAAGTTATAACTGGATGATAGGTATATGAGTTATTCATAGTCATTTCAGAGTTTTCTCTATTTTTTCAGTTTTCTATAATGAGCATATATTACTTTTACAACAAAAATTACTTTTTAAAAAAGCAATTCCCTTAGATCAATAGAAGTGCCAGGGGATTATATTCCTTTGAACAGCTAAGTGTTAATTATAAGGCTCCTTATTTTTTATTAATGTGCACTAGGAGATAGGATTCAGGCAATTTTCCCAAATCCTTACTATTAGTTATCATACAAGCCTCGTAGATAACTTATTTCTCAGTACAGGAATCTATTCTCTTGTGATTCCAATTTCATGCCCTCAAAGCCCTCTAGGGGCAGCCTGTACCCCCACCTACAGCATCTGGGGGCTTTGATGTGGAGTAACAAGGGGGTCTGTGGCCACCTACCATGTCCAGGAGAGTCTTTCATCCCTCCGGGTTTTGTCAGTACAGTTTTGTCACCTGCAAATAGGGGTCAAGATACTCACCTGGAAGGCTTTGAGAGAATCAGATGAGGGAATTATGGGCCCTGGAACATGGTGGTGACTCCACATAGCAGCAGCAGGGCAGTGGTGGCAGTGGCGAGAGGTGGTCCAGCAAAGAACTTGGGAGCTGGTGTCTGGGGCAGGGCACCTGCAGGCTTATCTCAGCTTGGCCACCTGTCATATGACTTTGAACAGGTTACTTCCCTGTGCCTCAGCTTTCTCTTCTGTAAAATGAAGATAAGTATTTATAGAGTTGATACGAGGAATAAAGGAATTAATTCAAATGCAGCATTAAGAACAGAGGCTGGCACTAGTTTGCTGAGACTCGAAGTAATAATAATGAAGTCATTTTGGGGGGCCATTATCACAGGGACTACTGTAAGATCTTCAAAATCATTTCATTCAACAGGCAGGCTCTTTTCTACGTCCTGAAGAAATAGTGGAAAATCAAGGCTTACGTTCTAGTGGGAGAGGACGATACTAAGAGAATGAACAATTAAATAAGTCAGATGTTGTAGCCACTCTTCAGAGACAGGATTGACTCCCACCCCAGAGTTGGCTCAGATGTTGAAACTGATGATGCCACATAGCCATCAACAGGATATAAAAGGTTTATTACTAACATAATAGGCCTTTCTGGAAAGAGCAGGCAGGCTTCCCAAGCCAATCTGAACATGGGATTAGAGGGAGGGTATATGAGACTAATTTGGAGTTTTTATGGTAGCTAGGCATTAGGGATGGGTTGAGAGTTCTTGTGTGCAGGTGGGGGCTTATGTGGTTTGAGCCTCTACTGACACCAAAGCAGGGCACACCAGAGCTTGCTTATCAGCTTTCCCAGATGTGGGGCAGAAGCAGGGGGACAAGCTGTGAGGCTTAAAAGCTGTCAGAAGTCACACATGAAAAAAAGGAGACAGACTCTTTATTGCACCAGACATTTCAGCCAGTTGTGAGCTCTGTTTTTAAAACACGGGAGAATGTGGGAAAGAGTATCTGAAATATGTAGGGGGAAGTGGCATGGAGTATTTCTATTTTAGCTAGCATGGTCAGAGAAGGCATCTCTGAAGAGATGACATCAGAGTTGAGACTTGAGTGATAAGATCACCAACTATTCAGAAGGGAGTGGCATGCAAAAGCCAGCAAGGCCAGAGTGAGCACAACAGATTCCAGTAAAAGAAAAACACGACCAGTAATGTAAGCGAATGGTGTGAGATCATTGAGAATCAGTAAAGGCTAAAGGTGATGATGATGATGATGATGATTACATTAAGTTTAACAAGAGGATTCAGATTGCTGTATTCAGACATCTGAAGTGCTGTTTTATGAAAGAAAGCCATCTAGTTTCTGTTTGGCTCCAGTGGAATCAAGGTATAAAAGAGTCAAATTTCTTGTGCTCAATATAAGAAAGGCCTTTCAGACTGTGAAACACCCTAAAGAGGTAATGAGCAACTTGTCACTGGTGGTGTGACAACAGAGGCTAGATGCTGCTAGAGAGAGGATTCCAGCTGCGGGGTTGAGAAAGTTGAACCAAGTGGCCTTTAAGGTCTTTACGTTGCTTTCAGCTCTTAGAGTCTGTTTCAGAGAAGGCCCGGAAGAGGTGTATAGGAAACTGCAGAAAACAATGTGGAGAATGTGCCCCCTTAGCTGTAGTGGCTGTCATTGTTACCTACACTGGCTAATGCTAACTTCCTTTTATGCGCAGGTTTCTGAATAGCTATGGGGATTTCTGTTTAAACACTGCCGATTGAAGCTGAGTTCTACTTAGTGGCTTATTTGCATGTCAAATTAGGGTTCAAAGAAATGCAAATATAAAAGCTTATTTGCTCAGATAAATTTGCTTTAGTAACCTGGAGGAAACAGTAGGGTCTAAAACACTCAGACCGAAATTAATGAGACAACTTTGGCCTATCAGCTTTTCTTTTCCCCTACCTTTCACCTACTCTCTTCCCCATTTCAACTCACTTATTTTCAGCAAACATTTATGATACCTACTGTGTGGAAGACACTGTGCATAGCAGTATACAGAAGCAGTTAGGTCAGCACCTTTGCTCTCTGGTAGAGAAAATAGAAATAATGAAGAAAAAGAAAAGGATAATGAATGCAGACTACTAAGTGCATTAATAGAGATACAAATAAACAATAAAAGAATTAAACAAGGCTAAGGCAGGAGGATTGTTTGAGCTCAGGAGTCTGAGGCTGCGATGAGGTATGATTGCACCACTGTACTCCAGCCTGGGCAACAGAGCAAGACCCGGTCTCAAAAGAAAAAAAAAAGGGAAAGAAGGAAACCAGCAAATAAGTAAATGGCACTTACTGTATGCCTGACCCTGAGCTAGAGATTTTGAAAACAAAGCTTAATTTTAACTGGCTAGAGAAATCAAAATAATAATATATCAAACATATTTATTTCCCTTCCTCCTCCACGTCCTCAACCTTTGACTAACACTCTGAACTTTTTGAGCAAGAACCTATTTCTCATTTATCTTACTGTTACCAAAGCATGACACTTAGTAGGGTTCTTGATAAATAATTCTTGAGTAGACGGATGAAAAAGTGACTAGCTTACTTGCAGCTGGACTTGCGGGGGTAGCATTTCAATAGAGCCAGGTGATGGAGAAAGCATTCTGGTAAAAACTATTCAATGAGCAAGGCTCAGATGTAGGGAAATAGAAGTTGGCGTTCAAGGAGCCCAACCAGTTCAAGATGGTGCTTTATAAGCTAGCTACATGAAAGCTGCGGCAGGAGTGGAAAGAAGGACTTCATGAGGGACTTGGAAAATTATGATGAAGAACTTCATTCTGTAGGAAATTGGCAGGCGTTAGAAGTTTCTGAGCAATCAGATGACAAGATCAGAGTAATATGGTTTTATTGTTCTCAACTTGTCATTGTATAAGCAGTAGCTGCCACTACTGATTAAACGACTATCAAGTGAGAGATCAAGCGTTAGAAAAATTTGAAATGGCAGCTGACTTATGGGGGTGTGAATACACATTCCTGTACTAGTGAATTTCAAGATTCAAGAAAGTCTCCAGTCGTATATCTTCATATACCTTCTGTATAATCTTCTTTTCCTTCTTCGCTATCATTTCCTGGGTCTCATCTCCTTTCTAGATGCTTACATGTTAATGTGTACATTAATATGTACTTACTTAATTGTCCTCTGGTAAAAGTCTAACCTCATACTATATCTAGTGAAAAATCTTCCTCATTGGTCCCAATATCATGTCTGCAGTGTTTTTCCTGAAGTTTCACCTCTCACCTCCACTTAAAACACAGTCTCTTCTAAGCGTGCCCACTCCAGTCTGTGTAAGCAGTCCCACTTTAATGCATTTATTTATTTATATGAATTAATCCTATCTTACATCCTTTTTGGAGTAAGAAAGAGTCTATATGAGTGAAATGACTTATATATTCAACTGTAAGTCCTGGCATCTCACTACAGGCCTTGACTTGTCTTGCTCAGGGAATCTTCAGTGGGTAAATGGATGATTAGAAGAAAGGTATGAGTGGAGGAAAAGAGACAGAATTGTACTTTCTGGTAGGAAATCTATTATAGAAAAACCCAGCCAATCATTTTAGTTAGCATGAAGACCTGTTAGACTGTAAATGCCTGGAGGGCAAGGACCACGTCCTTATCACTTCTGTATCCTTGGTACTTGGCTCAAGTCTTGGCACAAGAAAGATGATCCATGAATATTTGTTGAAGGAAAGAACAAAGGATCAATGAATGGTAACTGGAAACCCCTTTTAGACATTGATCAGGCATGGTAGCCCAGGGGCAGACACCTCCCAGCAGCAGTCTGATTGACTATCTAGTTCTTGAGATGACTTTCAGGATTTGGCTGATACAAATAAATACCTGGCTTCAAATATTATGTGTTGCTCTGAGGTTTGAACACCAACCATATTCTTGGTTCTGAAGAAGTGAAGAGGACAGCCATGATGGTAATAAGCTAATAAAGCTCCCCTCTCTTCCAGAATAAATGAAATTATTCCAGCATCACTGCGCTGTAATTTTTTACCCTTTTAATATTTCAGGGGAAGTCTAAATTGCCTTTTATAATCAGTGTCTAAGTGTCTGCACATATTGCTACAGGGCTTGATTTTTAACCCAGGACTAACAAGGCATTTTTTTAGTTCAGTTTTAGATGTTTTTTGCTTTGCCTTCTTTTCTTTCTTTCTTTCTTTCTTTCTTTCTTTCTTTCTTTCTTTCTTTC
>NW_012101365.1:7228652-7278328 GCF_000951045.1 Mandrillus leucophaeus | reverse complement strand
TTTCTTTCTTTCTTTCTTTCTTTCCTCTTTCTTTCTTTCTTTCCTTCCTTCCTTCCTTCCTTTTCTTTCCTTTCTTTCTTTTCTTTCCTTTCTTTCTTTTTTAGACAGAATAATTGCAGCATGGTTGAGTGGTTCTCTAGGTGCCTAAAGAGAGATATACCTTGATTTCAGTTCTTCCATGGGACAATTTTACAGCAATATGCTTCAAAATAACTAAGATTAACTAGATAATGGTAATAAAAGCAAATAATTATATGCCACTCATGATGTGCTGAGCATTGTTTTAAATACCTTGTACATAATTACCATTAATCCTTAGAACAGCACTATGAGAAAAATACTATTATCAAACCTATTTGATAAATGAGGAAACAGAAGCATAGACAGGTGAAGTTCCTTGCCTAAGGTGACAGGGCTAATAAGGGGAGAGGCTAGCATTTGAACCTAGACAGTCTGGCCCCAGCCTACCCTTTGTCTATACTGTTCGGTATTGCCAGCACTTTGACATGACTTTTGTATTCTCAAAAACTTCCCCAGAGGCATTAACTTCATACTAATGTACTGGATCTGCTTATGTCCAAAATGTTTGGATGTTTAAATTATTCCTTTACTTAGCATATCTTTGTTGAATATTAGCTATGTGCCTGACACTGTTTTAGGCTCTAGATATGTATCAGTGAACAAAAGACAAAGTCACTGATTTTATGAAGCTTACACTCCAGTTTAGGAAGAAAGACAATAAACAAAACAATATCCAAAGCAAAAGTAACATGACTAAACATCAGAGAAATTCAAATTAAAACCAAAATGAGATATCAACTCATACCTGTTAAATTGACTATTATCAAAAAGATGAAACATAAGTGTTGGGCATGGAGAAAAGGGAACCCTTGTACACTGTTGGTGGGAATGTAAATTAGTACAGTCATCATGGAAAAATGTATGGAGGTTCCTTAAAAGATTACAAATTGAACTACCATATGACCCAGCAATCCTGCTACTGGCTTTGTAGCCAAAACAATTGAAATCAGTATTTTAAAAAGATGTCTGCACTTCTATGTTTATCAGAGCAATATTCACAATAGCCAAAATATGGAATCAACATAGGTGTCTATGAAGGGTTGAATGAATAAAGAAAACATATAGAACAGAAAACTATTCAGCATTAATAAAGAAGGAAATTCTGTCATTTGTGACAACATGGGTGAACCTGGAAGACATTATGGTAAGTGAAATAAGCTAGGCACAGAAAGACACACATCATCTCACATGTGGAACCTAAAAAAGTGGAATTTATAGAAGCAGAGAACAGAATTATGGTCACCAGGGGTGGCAGGGCAGGGGCTTGGAAGAGAGGGTTGGAGAGATATTGGCCAAAGAACATAAAATTTTAGCTAAACAAGAGTATAAATTCAAGAGTTCTACTGTACAATATGGTAGCTGTAGTTAATAACAACGTATACTTGAAAATTGCTAAGGTAGTAGATCTTAAATGTTCTCACCACAAATAAAATGATAAGTATGTGAGGTAATGCCAATGTTAAATAATTTAATTTGGCAGTTCCACAATGTATACATATTTCAAAACATCATGTTGTATAGCATAAATATATGCAATTTTTCTTTGTCAATTAAAACACTAAATCTTAACAAAAAAGCAAATGCAGCTCTATCTCTCCTGTCTTTTTTCTTTCTCGGTTTTCCTCCATCAAATGTATTGATTATTAACTAATAGTAAGATTGATGGCGGAAAACCAAGAAAGAAAAAAGATATGAATGAGAGGTGGAGGCTTTGTGCCAGGCTTATTATATAGGTCCTGTTAATGAGGTCGGGAGGGACCTCATTAAGGAAATGACATCTGAGTAGGACTTGAAGTTAGGAATGAAGTGGGATGTGCAGAATCTGGGGGAAGGGCTAGTCAGGCAAAAGGAAGCAGCAAGTGTGAAGGTCTAGGGCAGAGGCTGCTGGGGGATTGAAGGATAGCAAGGATGCTAATAGCAAGGATGCTAACACGGCAGAAGTGAAGTGAGAGCTCCATGGATCATGTGATTGAAAAAAGAAAAGTGGAGATTTTGTATTCAGACAAACCAGTGCCTAAATTTGTGCTCAGCTACTAGTTGTATCATCTTGACGAATTATGTATGCCTTTGAGCTTCAGTTTTCTCCTATACAACATGGGAATACCAATTTGTGTCAGGAGCAAATGAGAAAATATAATAAGCCTGGCACAGAAATGAGAGGCACAGTCCTGGTCTATCCTGGCTCTGCAGGCATTCCCAGACAGTCCCCAGAGAGGCTCCATTTGCACCATCCGTGGAAATGGGTCATGCCCCAGCAGGCAGGAGCCTGCGGGCTCCTTCCTCTCATGATGCCTGTCTGGATGCCATGCCCCCAAACCTAAAGCAGGAATCTCGTTCACCTTTCATTTGCTTTTAACAGTCCACAGCAAAAGCTGGGGTCCAGGCAATGCTTCCAGTGAGATTATTCCAGTAGCTGCCAAGTGAAGAACAACTTGAGCTGTTACAAACAAACAAAGCAGAACAGTTTCCAAGATGTAGGCCTTTTGTTTGTGTGAGCAGGGACATGAGCAAACATCGGCATGTTTCAGTTTAAAATAGCTTCTGGAGTAATTGCTGGCACTGTGTTCCCTAATTACATAATGTCTGTCTTCTTTGGCAGTGACCTTGGTATTGTCTTTGATGTGAAAAACATCAAGTGTGAAACTCCATAAACTTAGCCTGCTTAACTATTTTGTATACCTACTTCCTAGAGCCCTCCACCCAGATTTCTTTTGTTTTTTTTTGTTCTCTTCCTTTGTGGCTAGAAATATTTATTAATAGGTTCATAAAGTGTTCAGACAAACTGGTGGGTGACAGATCTTTTTTTCCACGAATATTTCTTAAACAACAATTCTGTGCCTAGTAGGGTGCTAGATCCTGGGGATGAAGAGAGCTGTATAAAACTCTCTGTTCTCAAGAAAGTTGGGTGAGACAGACATATAAGAAATTATAATGCAATACGGTATAAGATATAACTCAGTGCTAAAGAGTGTGACCTTTGGGATTAGATACACTGGGTTTGAATTTCCAATTTCATCTTATTTTGTGACATTGGGCAAATTACTTACATTCTCTAGGGCTTAGTTTCACCATCTTTAAAATGGAGAACATAGTTTCTGTTTCCTAGTGTGGTTGTATAAGGTGAGTTAGATAATAGTTTTAAAACACTTGACACTGTACCTGGCAGAGTAAGTGCTTTAAAAAAATCAGTGATTGTTATTATCACTAGTGTTGTGATAGAGGTGGGAATGTAGAGCCATGAGTGACCATTTTCTGGGATATAGCAACTCACAGGATTTGATGTGTATGAATGTTTATCTCTTTACGTTTCTGTATCTTTTTGCTTTTACTTCCTGAAAAACAAAAAGTAATGGAAGTACTTTACTTCCACGTGAAAACAATAAGAGCAAATTGTTAGAGAAATTTGGCTGAAAAGTTGCAGAGATATGGAGCAATAGGTGGAGTTAATGTGGGGTTGAGGAAAGGTTTTTGTCTGTCATTTGTTGTTTTTGCTTTTAAATGGGAACTATAAGGACACAGTTGGTGGATGATAGATGATGCGGAAGTGAGAGATTATGTGTAAAGAACTGAAGTCCTTAGCAAGGGAGCAGGGAGGAGACACAGAGGGTAAGTGGTGGGGTTTGCCTTTGATAGGGGTAGAAATGAGTGAGCATGGGAGCAGGAGGAAAGGCAGTGGGCACAGCTACAGAGAGTTGAGGATGGTATTGTAGAATTGGTGCAGGAAGGTGACAGAATGCTGGGGGCACTTCTATTTTCCATTGAGTTGAGATGAGGTCATCAGCTAATAGGGTGAGGGAGTGAGCAGGGCATATGAGAGGTGAGAGGAAAATGAAGAAGGTGTGAGTTGTTGTCTCCAAGAAAGGGGAAGTTAACGTGCTGAGGAAGCAGTGAGTGGAGTGGGGACTAAAACATGTGTCTCCAGGTCCTGATCTAGAATGGCTTCTTTTCAGCCACATGCTTCTCATTTACCACTGAACTTCACTGAGTTCCAAGCATGGTTCTTTGACATCATAGGTCCACAATGCATGTTTGCTGAGTGCATTGTATAGGGGGTGGCAGTGCTGTTTTAAGAAAATAAAGAGAGGAAAGTGAAACTTATTGAGCATGTGTTATAGGCTAGGCACTATGCCAGGCACTTCATCTACAATATCTTTTAATGAGGTTTTAGCGATGAGAAAGCTGAGGATCAGAAAATCTAAATAATTTGTCCACAACCACTCAGTGTGTGTATGTATAATGTGTATATATGTATATATGTGTTTTGTATATGTATACACATATATAAATGTATTTTGTATATGTATATGCATATATAAATGTATTTTATATATGTACATCATATATAAATGCATTATATATCTGTATGTGCATATATAAATGTTTTATATGTATATATAAATGTGTTTTATATATGTATATGCTTATATAAATGCACATATACATATATAAATATTCATACACACACATTTGTAGTCTAATAAGATTCGCTCCCTATCTCAAGGAATTTAGAATCTGGCAGTCTAGCCAAGGACATAAGCTTCACATACAAATGAATAGAGCAGACATCAGCAAACTATAGCCTATGGGCCAAATCCATCCCACTACCTGCCTGTTTTTTGTAAATAAAGTTTTATTGGAACCCAGCCATGCCCTTTGGTTTAGACATTGTCTTTGGCTACTTTTCCATTACAACAGAGTTGAGTGATTGCAACAGAGTCTGTATGTCTCACAAAGCCTAACATATTTATCTGGCCACTTTATAGAAAAAGATTGCCAAGCCATGGGATAAAGTATAAGGAAGAAGATGCTGCGTTTGAGAAGATGGAGCTAATTATCTTGGTAGTGATCAAACTGCTTCCTTGAAGCAGTGACATTTGAATTCCCTCTTGACAGATTCACTTTTTGATTAAACAGATACTTTTTAGCATCTCTTGTGTGTCAGGCACTATTCTTGGTGTTCCAGTTCAACAGTGAACAACATAGATAGAAGCCTCTACCCTCATAAGGCATTCATTCATGTAGAGAGGTGGAATTTTGAGAGATGGAAATGGAAAAGAAAATCATTGCTGTTGAAGCCCATCTGGAGCCAAGGAAGAAAGGTTGGAATGTTCAGAGAAAGTTGCAGTGATAGGAAATAGTCCAGGTTACCCTAGGATGTGAGGAGGGCAGTAATGAAGGACCAGACTGTAATGTAGTGATTTTCAAAGTGTGGTCCTCAGACCATCCTCGGAATTATGCAGGTAGCTGGTTAAAAACACATATTCTTGGGCCACAGTTCAAACCTAGTTATTCCATATCTCTGGGGATAAGAGTCAGGAATCTACATATTCAACAAGTTCTTCAGATGATTCTAATGTTCACTGTATTTTTAAATGATTGTGGTAGAAATTTATTGGAATCGGATTTAAAAGTATGGAGAGGGAGTGTCAGCAAAAGGTAGGAGGCAGGGGAAAGGAGTGAAGGCCCTCCCATTTAAGACAATTTAGAACCCACCACTGAAATTCAGACTCCTGTAGGCATATCTGAGATACTAATGGATGAGGTCACTTGTAAATGCGGAAGCCCATTTACAAAAGGAACTGTGGAGCCTTCCTAGGAGAAAGCCCAACCTAGAAGACAGAGGAAAGGAGAAAGATGTGGTTGATGCAGACCTCTGCTTGTCAGAGGGAAAGGACGATGCTGAGCGCATTTCCAGGAGAGCAAGGAGATTCGACTCGCGGTTCAGGCCCTCACACTCTCATTTTCAAGTCAAGACTGACAGAGCCAGTTCACCAAACATGTAAACCCTGTTAGTGTGTTTGAGAGGCCTGTAGTTAAGACAGTTGAGGTGGAAATATAGAACGTGCACTGAAATGGTGAAAATAAAAGGTAAAATTAATGATAGAGGTAATTAGGTAAGGCCGGACTCCCCGGAATAACCTTGTGATTAAGTGGGACATCACCTTTTATGGCAAAGAGAGAGGAGTGAATACAACTATCCAAGCAAGAGAAACCACTTGAGCAGAGCTGCATAATCAGAGATGGCACATGCATGCTCTAATGAGTGGACCAATTTGGCTGGAATAGGAAATTCATGTAGGGTCGTAATAGGTGATAAGTCTGGAAAGATTGCTTAGGGCCAGATGGTGAAGGGCCTTGAACGCTAAGCAAAGGACTTTGGCGTTTATCCTGGAGACAGTGGGGAGCCATTTAAGTTTTTTAGCAGTGGGGCTATGTGATTAGAGCTGTACTTCAGGGAAATTAAACCAGTGGAAGGATGGAAGATAGATTGTAGATGAGAGAGACTGGAGGTGAGGAGACTAATTAGGATATTGCTGAAAAGGCCTGGGTGAGAAATAATGAGGACCTGAAAAAGGTAGAAGCAGTGGGAATGGAGAGGAGAGGGAATGGCGGGTTGAGAAAAAACAGATCAAATCTACGGGAGTTGGCAATTGAATAGAGAAATGGAGTGCTTCAAGGAGATGAGTCCAAGACAACTCTGAAGTTTCCCACAGGGATAACCACAGAGCCATTGGAGCCATTGACAGAAACTGGGAGGACAGAGATGGATAAGTGGAAAAAGGCATGGAGCCTGTTGGTTTGCAATGTGAGAGGTACAACTGAGCAGGCTGTTAAGTGGCAGGAACTCTGGGGAGGTCAATGATGGCACCATGGGCCTGCACAGGAGTTCCCTTCCCTTGCGATCAAATGCAAGGCCATAAGGACCATCGATTGGCCCCAGCCCAGCGTTCAGATGTTTTCATTCTTTCTCCCTGCATACGCACAGAGTCATACACTGATTCAATAAATTTATGCTGGAAACAAAATCTTGGGTTACACGTGTGTGTAGTGACTAGTTTTGTTCACTTCACCTCATGCGGTAAAACTCATGCCAGAAGTCCAGAAAATATGAAGGAAAAAGAAATATTCTGATAACACAGTGTGAATCTACCAGGGAAGAATAAGCAAAACTGATTAGGAAACTGATTTCTCCTCCAAGTTTCATTTTTAAATACATAAAATAGATGATCAGTTCTTCAATGGAGAGTATAAATAAAGCTACATATTGATGTTTGAAAAAAAAGTTCCCCTTTCCTCCTTTTTTCTTCTTTAATTTCTTAACAATGCAACACCAAATCAAATCATTTCAACAGCCCTGCTGGGCTCAGGAGGACTCTGGCACAGCAAGAAGGGCTTCCCCTAAGTATAAGTTACCAAGCCAAAAATGCAGTGAAAACCTTCTCTTCAGCAAAAGCAGAATGAAAAAATGAAATATTCTTCTAAAATTTATTTTTTAGAGTGGAAAAGGAAGTTGCTTAAGAAATTCAGAAGTTAGCTGCGTGCAGTGGCTCATGCCTGTAATCTTAACACTTTGAGAGGCTGAGGCAGGGCAGATTGCTTGAGCCCAGAAGTTCCATACCAGCCTGGGCAGAATGAGAAACCCCCTCACTACAAAAAATTACAAAAATTAGTCAGGTGCAGTGGCATGCACCTGTAGTCTCAGCTCTGTGGGAGGCTGAGGAGGAAGGTTTGCCTGAGCCCAGGAAGTTGAGGCTGCGGTGAGCCGTGATTGAGCCACTGCACTCTAGCCTGGAGGACAGAGTGAGACCATGTCTCAAAAAAAAAAAAGAAAAAAAAAAGAGAGTGAAATTAAGTAGTTATTTCAAAGCTATAACTTTGAAATCAGGACACTAGTTAGTCAAGAATTCTAGAAGTACAAGAATTATAGAAGGAAATCAGAAGTATGTGAATATCTATAACCTGCTAAGCACTTACATCCCCATCCCATCTTCCATAAGGACACCCACTGCCTTCTGTCACTACCTGACCTCCTCCAGGAGAATCTTTTTGTTCTGGAGGTGCAATATAGTGTCATCACATGCTCACGAATTTTGAAGGCAGGTACTCCCAGATTTCTATCCTGGTTCTGAGCTTTATTAACTGTGACTTAAGGCAAATCTCTTAATTTCCTTGGGACTCAATATTCTCATCTATTACTGTGAGAATTAAATTAACTAATGAGTAAAAAGCACCCCACAGTGTGGCTGGGATGTAATGGATACTTTTTAAAGAAAAAAAAAACTTTTTATTTTAGAATAGTTTTATATTTAGTGAAAAATTGCAAAGATTATACAGAGAGATCCCATAGAAGCCACACTCAGTTTCCCCTATAATTACTTCATTTTAGTAAGGTACTTTTGTTACAACAAACCAATATTGATACATGATTATTAACTATAGCCCATACTTTATCAGATTTCCTTGGTTTTCACCTAATGTCCTGTTCCTGTCTCAGGATCCTGTCCAGAGTACCACAGTACATTTCATCATCATGTCTTCTTAAGCTCCTCTTGGCTTTGAGGTTCTCACCCTTGTTTTTAACGGCCTTAACAATTTAAAGGAGTTCTGGTGAGGTGTTTTGTGGCATATCACTCAAATGGGATGTCTGATATTTTTATCATGATTAAACTGGGGTTATAGATTTTTCAACACAAGACCCAAAAGCAAAGAACAATGTTCATGACTTCTCACTGTTGATGTTGAGCTTGATCACCTGGCTAAGGTAGGCTTTGTCCGGCTTCTCCACTCAAAAGTAACTATGTTCACTTCCTTTCCATATGATACGTTTTGGAAGCAAGTCACAATGCCCAGCCCACACTTAAGGAGTATGAAGTTTTGCTCTACTTCTTTGAAAGTGAAGTGTTTACATAAATTATCTGAAATTCTTCTGCACAGGAGATTTATATATTCTCCCTCGTTCATTTAGGTATCCAATCACTTTCGTATGTCAGTATGGACTCAAGGATATTTATTTTATACTTTGTGTTATAATCTAATACTGTTTTCTTTGATTCTCAAATTGTTGCAATATTTACCATTGGAAGCTCTTTAAACGGGCTTCTGTGTTCCTTTGACATACCCCGTCACTGGGGGTGTGTGTGCACGTGTGTGCATGTGTGGGTTTTACTTTGCTTTGTTTTAGCACTTCCTTACTTTCTGGCACTTTAGGATGCCCCAGGCTTATCTTGTGTATTGCCTGTCCCAGACCTAGAATTAGCTCTTTCTCCGAAGAATCGTGGTTCCCTTTATTGACATGGAAAATTTTTTATGTCATTTTTCCCTTTTACTTTAAGGGCACAGAATGAAGCTGCTAAGAATTCATTATGGAGTTTTAAACAACATTAACAGTATAGACAATTTGATGTCTCAAAGTAAGCAAATATTTCCTTTAATGCCTTCTATCTGCCAGATGTACTGCAGGTTTCCAGAGATATTAAGATGACATGGGACACATTTTGAGAGTTTCCTGTGCATAAAGTTACTATATGCACCATTCTAAACATTTCACATTAACTCATTTAACCCTTACAACAATTCGGTGAAGACCCTGTTATTCTCATAAATGGACAGCTATGATAATATACCCCTGCAACCCAAGACTTCACTGTTTTCACTGACAAAATACATAAGTAGAGGGTACTAAGAGCAGAAAAGAGAGGCACCCAATTCAGCGGTAGGATTAGGGAGGACTTCCTGGAAAAAGTGACACCCAAGCGAAATTCCGGTGGGTGAAAAGGGATTATGAGCAAAATGTGTGCAGTAGTGTTCCAGGATGAAGAAAGACCTTGAGTAAATACACCAAGAAGTGGAATCCCTTACTAGGTGAGGAGAAGGGTAAGCAGTGAAATATTGCCAGGCAGGGCATGAGTAGAGTTGAGGTTGAGAAGGAAGATAAGAGACTAAGTCTTAGAGTATATGTCTATTCTGCTGGATAGCTTGGACCTTGGACTGGGAAAGAAGGAGTGATATGATAACATCTGAGTTATGGGCAGATCCTTTTGACACAATGCAGATGACAGATGGAAAGTGTTAAATGAGGCAATAAGACTAGTTAGGAGGGAATAGCAAAGGTCCAGGAGAGATTTTTAGGGTCCCAAACTAAGGCAGAGGCAGTTCAAGTGAGAGAAAGTCATGTGTATTAACTGGCAGGACCTAGAGACTGAGAAACAACAAGGCTACTGCATTTCTTTTCTTTCTTAAATGTGTAGTCTGAGCCCCAGGGCAATAAAAGAGAAGGGATTCAAGGGGAATGCTTTAAGGAGAAGATCGTGAGTTTGTCTACAGTATCCTATGATGTGAATTTTGGGAACCTGAGTTTGCCAGTAAAGCAGGAAAGATAGAAGAACCTTACCCTTTATTGTAGCACCATTCATCTGCAAGAGGAATCAAGCCAACCAAAGTTGAATTCTGCCTTCTCTACTTAGCTGGGATATCTTGCCTGAGTCGCTGAGTCTTAGTTTCCTCATTTGTAAGGTGAAGAGACAGCAGTACCTACCTGTTGAGGTTGTTGAAAGGACAAGAGTTAATGTACTTAATGCTTTGGACACATAGATATGTGCCATCTATTATGATTGGTTTCAAATTTCCAGGGTTTTATTTTTTGCTTTCTCATTAATTTCATTTAATCTCTCAGCTATCTTTTATGGGTACATTTTAGCATTCCTTCACAGCAAGATACTTCAGCACAGAGAAATGAAAGAATTTGCTCCAATTGAAGAGCTCCCAGAATACATTTTTGAACTTCCAGACCAGAATTTTTCCACTACATTTTCATCAGACTTGTTAAATATGAAAATGGTCCTTGATCAATGACCTTGTTTATTCATTTAACAAATATTTATTTCAAGTACTAGTCTACGGCAAACATTATTACATATGATAAGGATATGGAAAGAACAAAATAGACACAGCTCCCATCTCACCGACTCAACATTCTACTTGGAGAGATATACAAACAAACAAATAAATAAGTGTAAAATATGATATTGGAGATGGTTAAGTGCTGTGAAAGAAAATTAAGCTGGAATTTGCCTAACATGCAACAAATTATTTATTCGCCCTGCTTCAACTCTTTTGCCAAGATTAAATTTTCCACAATTGACTGTCCTATTATAGTGGGTTTCTTTCATTTTAAGACCTGTGTCCTCCCCAGTACTGCGGAGAGAGAAGAATTGTGAGGATAGGAAGTAGAGCAGAACAGTATACATATAGGCAATGATCTTTCCTAAAAACACTAACAAAAGTTCTGCCTCAATTTGGGGTCCCAGTACTTTAAAACTCATTTGTAGTTGTTGGCTTGGGCCAAGAGAGGAGGCTAAAATTCAATCATGAGGAATAAAGTAGGTGGGGGAAAGCAAGAAGTTGAAAGATAACGAATTCCACTATTAAAAGCCTTTGAAATGCTTTGGTGCCTTTTCTCCAGCTGTTTTCTCTGTCACGTAATGAGAATTAATTTTATACAAAAATTTTCAAACTGCTTTTACAAAGCCTTGTAATAAAAGCACATTCTCATGTCACCAAAAACTCTCTTCAAATGTAATTTGTTGCATGAATATAGCATCCCTTACTTTACCATTCTACTATTGTTTAATGTTCAGGTTGTTTCCAATCCTTGGCATATCTGGCATCCATTGCTCTGTGTCTATCTAATCCTTTGGGTGTTTCATCCCAAGGTTTAAATGGCTTAAAACAACATTTACCTATTATTTCTCATGTTCCTATTGGGTGTTTAGGTGGGTTCTACTGATTTAACCTGGGCTCACTCAGGCAGGTGCTTTCAGCTGGCGGCTCAGCTGAGCTGAAGGTCCGAGATGTCCACATTCACCTGTCTTCTAATTGGTGCTGACTGCACGGGGATACCTCCATTCTCCCTGATGGCTTTCATCCTCCAGTAAGTTAAACTGGCTTTCTTACAAGGAGGTCTCAGGACAGTATTTCAAGACAGGTGAGAAAGCTCTAAGACCTCTTGACGTCTGGGCTCTATAACTAGTAAAATGTCACTTCTACAACATTCTTTTGTTCAAAACAAGTCACAAGACCAGGCCAAAATCAAGGCATTAGAAATAGACTCTACCTCAGGACAGCAAGAGCATCAAAGTCACATTGCAAAAGGGAATACCAGTCAGCATCTAAGGGATTTGTAGCTGTTAACCTACCATAAGAGATTACTATACCTTATGCTGCAATGAACATTTTTATAAATTGAGCTTTATGTTTTAGAGGCTAAAGCATTATTTCTTTTCAATCAACCACTAGAATTTGATTTGCCAGGTAAAAAGCTCCAGATACAAAGGCTGACCCCTCACTACCTCTGCTTTCTAAGACAAAGGACATTCAATTGGTCAACCCCAAATAAAAAAGTTAATTCTAATGTTTTATTACAACCAAAGGCAGATTTTTTTTTCTAAAGGACTAAAGCAGCTCCGTGGCAAAGAGCTGGATTTTTCTACTTCTGATTAAGAATAGCGTTCTCCTTGGCATAAACGAAATCTTGAGTGAGGAGCTGGAGGCAGACCAGATTTCAGATCCATCTACCAAACAAATCCCTTGTGATTTGAATGTATGAATTTGTTGAGATTTCCTGATGGCTAACAATATGCCTTCATGTTAGCAATGACAAAAAAACTAATAGCTGGGCACGGTATTAAAAAAAGGCCTCTTTTTCATGTAATTGAATTCTTCAATCTTGCACTGCATTCATTGAGAAGAACTCTTGGGATGAATTTCTTTGAAATCTCTGCTACTGATTTTATTTTCTGATATGTTGACCTTCTTCATCTCGAGACATGTTGCAAGATTGGCAGGCCTCGTTTTCTGTGCATCAGATACAGTGAAGCTGTGTTAAGGCTCCTGCCGTTGAAATTTATTCAGTGTGGATGCTAATGAAGAATTTTAAAATGATCTAGTCTGCTTTATTCCTCTTTTTTTCTCATTTCTCTGAAAGGGGGAGATATAGCATCTCTTTAGCAAAGAGAACTGAAAAATAATGACCACATCTCTCATTCAGAACTTAGTCTGGTTTTCAGCTCACTATGTTCTATTTTGTGAAGCAAACTATAAATCTTTATCAAGGATGATGGTGATTATTATTTTTATTATTAGAGATGGAATGGATAAATATCTTACTGGTAATTGCCCTGTCTAAATGTCCTCCACATACATCAGTTTATACAATGTATATATTTACTGTTTATCAGGTATCTGCAATGTGAAAAACACCAAGCTAGGCATGGGCAATGCAGATATGAATTAGTTACGCCTCCTTCCTTCAAAGCAGCTCACAATCAAATATGGAAGGTGGACGTGAATCAAATTGACCCAGGTAAGCATAACATTTTCAAAATTGCACCTGGAAAAGGACTCGAATTAAGAATGAATGAAAGAGGAAATATCTTTCATGCAACCAGTAAGCATAAGGAGAAATTCATTGTGTTTATTCAACCCATTGCCCTTAAGTTAGACTAGCAGCACCTGCCAGGACTTCATTTCAGTAACACATTTGCCAAAACCTTTAACTTCCTTGCCTCCCTGGTTTTTCATCACATGCATCTAGAAAAACACCAGTCTGGGCCAAACTCAACCAATCTTTTCCATGGTGCTTATACCTGCATGGCAGGGTCACTTCAGTGGGCAGAATGACATGACCACCAATCTCAAAAGTATCCACATACCATCCAGTTCCTCTGTTCAACTTATTTTCTCACTCTGTGCAATAAATGTATCTCATTTTGTCCATTTTCCTCAAACTCCCAACTCCTCCCCAACCTCCCTCCCGTACCTTTCTGACTCTCAGCAAATGAGTTTGCCTCTTATTTCACATGCAAAGTGAATCTGTGAAATGAGAAATCTTTCACCTTCCTTCATTAAACATACAAACGTGGCCGGGCGTGGTGGCTCCCGCCTGTCATCCCGGCACTTTGGGAGGCCGAGGCAGGCGGATCACGAAGTCAGGAGATCGAGACCATCCTGGCCAACATGGTGAAACCATGTCTCTACTAAAATACAAAAAATTAGCCTGGTGTGGTGGTGTGTGTCTGTAGTCCCAGCTACTCAGGAGGTTGAGGCAGGGCAATCGCTTGAACCCGGAAGGCGGAGGTTTCAGTGAGCCAAGATCGCGCCAGTACACTCCAGCCTGGCAACAGAGCAAGACTCCGTCTCAAAACAAAACAAAACACCATATAAACCTAATGGCATCTGGACCCTCCTGCCCCCGTGTCCTCCCCAGAGGAGAGTGAGCCTAGTTCCTTTGCCAAAACCAATTTATTCACATAGGCTTCCAAACATGTCTTTTGAAAGATGTTCCTTTCTGTCATCATCTAAACATGCTAGAGTCACTTCAGTCTTGAATCAATAAATAAACTTCCTTCCAGAGACCCTCACACCTGCCACCAGCTATAACATTTTTCCTTTGTCTCTCCTAACTGCATAGCTATTTTAAAAAGGTCTGTCTCTTATTGCTATCCTCATTACAAATCGTGTTATTCTGCCCTAACCTGGCTTCTGATTGCATCATTCCATTTGAACATCCTTCATTAAAGTCGTCAAGTGATATCAATGTCCTTAACTCAAGGGCCTATCTCAGTACCCACCTTCCTTGACCACTGTGCCATGTTGGCATTGTTGACCACTCCCTTCCTTGTGAAAAACCCTCCTCTCTCCTCCACTTTGATGGGACACACTTCTTCAGGTTTTCTCGATTAATTCTGGTTATTCCTTTGTGCCCTTTCAGGTCCATCTTTTTCTACTTGGCCATTAATGACAGGGTTTCCTAAGTTTTCACCATGGGCATCTTCTGGTCGCATACTTCCTCCTCAGACTTTCCACACCTACAACCTTGAGGACCACTGAAAGCTGCCCAGATTGCATCTCCAATGCACAGCCTTCCCTGAGCTCTAGGCCCACATTTCTTGCTGTTTTATATCTGCACCTAAATGTCCCAAAAGCATCTCAAATTCAACATACCCAAAACAGGATTCACGATCTGGTCCTCTTCCAGGATTCTCCATCTCTCTGCACTTGCACAAGTTAATAAGAATCTGAGTTATCCTTGACACACTCTTCCTCAATCCCTAACCAAATTCTGCACATTCTAACTCTAAGATCACCTTGATCCATCCATTCATCCATTTCCACTTGCTCTTATCTCCACCCTTGTACAAACCATTGTTGCTTCCCCTCTGGGACTAATGCAAGGGCCTCCTGTCGGATCATTCTGATTTCTCCCTTATCCTCTTCCAGTTCATTCTCCATATGACAACCAAAATGATCATTTAAGAATACAGAACTAATTGTATCACATCTCTGATTAAAATCCTCCAATGGCTTCCCATGACACAGGATAAAGGCCAAAATCTTTAACGTATCCTAAAAAGCTCTGCATGGTCTGACTTCTATCTATTCCTCCATCCATATGAAACCTGCCCTCTGCCATTACCCCTTCTTGACATAAGAATGTATGCTGGTATTTCCTCTGTTGGGACATTCATCTTCTACTGTTTACCTAGTTTACACCCTGTTGTCCATCCAGTGTGTACACAGAAAGTCACTTCCTCAGAAGAATCTTTTCAGAATCTCAAGACTAGCTCACTTCCCCTGATATATGCTCTTCTGGTACCATATAATTCTGTAATTATTTGGTCAATGTCTACATCCATCACTAGACTAGAAACTCCACGAGGGCAGAGGAGAATGTCTTTCTGGCTTACTACTCTTTCCTCAGTGCTTATGCCAGTGCTAGGAACACAGTAGACATTTAACTATTGTTCTCAATGAGCACTCACCTATGTGCCAGACATTGTTCTAGTGGTAATACAGCAATGAACAAAACAAACCTGATCAGTGTCCTTTTGTACAAAAGAAATAAAATTAAACAAGTAAATAAACATATCATATTAATAAGTAATAAGTGCTATAAAGAAAACAGTGGAGCAAGGGGATTTAGAATGTTAGACAGTAGTGCACTGAGGCACTTTTGTTTAGGGTCTAAAGGCTATTTTGGATAGAGAAAGCCTTTCTGAGAAAGTAGCATTTGAGCAGAAACTTGAATTAAGTGAGAAAGCTGATATGGAAAGAATCAGGAGAACTTTCTGAACAGAGTGAAGGCAAGTACATAGGGGAATGAGCCAAGCACGTTTGAGGGGCAGCTGAAAGGTCAGTGTGGAATGACAGGAGAGTCATGCTAGTAGAAAGTGGGGTTGGAGAGGAGGGCAGGGGCATATCACCACGTGAGGATTTGCCCTTCAGAGTTGGACCCCTTGTTGTGTAAGAAATACTGAAACATGTGTTTTTCAAAGTCCAGATCTCCAGGCTCCAATCCCAGTTCTGCCACCAGCAGCTGAGTGGTGCTGGTGCTGAAAGCAAATCATGTTCTCTCTGTTGCTCGGTTTCCTTATGTGATCAATGAGAATTTGAAATTAGATTATTTCTAATGTTCTTTCGAGATCTAAACTTTATTTGTTATGAATGTGATTTGATAAGGAGAACTGGGTTAAAGGTCCTAGTCTGCAACTGTGATTTTGTGCAAGCTTCTTTTCCTTTCTGAGTCTTTTTTAATGCTTGAAAAATAGGAGTAGGAGAGCCTCCTCTCAGGATTGGCATCAGAAGACATGGGCTGTGAAAGCTTTGCATAAATTGTAGCGTGTTTTAGAAACCTGTTGCTGAAATGTATTGAGAATCTATAGTATACTAGGCACCGTTGAAGGTTCTGTGTGTGTGTGTGTTTTTTATACTCACAGCAATCTCAGGATGTAGGTCTATTTAACTGAGACCAAGAGAGAGTTTTTTTTATCGCAAGTTCTCTCCTGTAGTCAAATGGCAGAGTTAGTTTTGCACCCAGATCCTGTTGGCTTCAAGGCTTGAAGACTCCTCACTAGAACACAAGGTTTATCCAAATGTGTGAGTGCAGGGGCAGGGTGGAGAGGTGAGGAACTGTTTGAAAGCCCAGTCCCAAGGGCATTATTGATATAAAAGAAATTTACCTAATGATAATGCGATATTTGTATTTCAGTATTAAGACTGCTTGAAATAATCTGTATCGTAATGACATTTTTTCAAATTAATACTAAAGAGAGAAACATGTGCAACCCAGAGTTCATCATGGGACAGTAATCAATCATTCTTACATCTGGTCATTCATCTATTGAGCACCTATTATGTGTCAGGTCCTACCCAAATTGGTAATGAGACAGAAATGAAGAAGATGCCTTTGACCTCAAGGACCATACAGCTTCAAAAATGAACATGGGGATAAAAGTGATAGTGAATTCTGACAGTTGGGGTAAGCAGAGCCATATGCAATGTCCAGTGAACACCGAGGGGAAGCTGTGCATAAACCAGGAAGAACCTTGCACAAGAAATGTTGCTTAGAGCTGAGATTCATATTTAAGAAGTGGATTTATGGACTCACTAGTACTAAGGAAAGCAGGGTTACCATCTCCCTGTCCTTGAACCCTATACCATATTTCATTAACACTAGCATACATATTTATTCCATGTTTTAATATCTGGGAAATAAGGATGCATCCCAGAGTTGCTGACATCTTATAATCACTGCTGACTGGCAGTCAGCCATCATTACCTATATGCACACACTTGGTCAGAGCTGCTCATACCACCATCACTTCTACTGAGTTGTGCACATTGCTGTTCCTACAAGTGCTGAGTTTGATTGACAGTTAAAGGATCTTCAAAAAGATTACACCATGATTCATCTTTGAAATGAAAAGTTTTTTGTACTCAGAAAAGCCCAGAAACAGTGCAGCATGATATTTGGATATAAATGCATCTAAGAGATGTCTCACTAAGTAGGAAACAAAAATCCAAAGTGACAAGAAATTATTGTCATAACTTTTACTTGGCAGCATCTTTTTTCCTCGCGGTACATAAAATAGTAGTACACCTTATATTATACCTGATGCCTCTTAGGCCAAGTGAGATGTTAAATTTCAATTAATCTAGGCAAGTCTTATATTTTTAGAAGCTTCATTAACTCACTTTGAGCTTTGGGCCCAGTTTATGTAATCCAAGCTGGTTTTGTGAACTCCTACCGTGCTATCCCTATGCCATTCACTCAAGACCTTACTTTTTTCCTAGCGAGATAGCACTGGGCTAAATTCAGCTCAGTGTTCCAGGCTGTTGAGAATGGCTCGAATTGTGATTCAGTTATCCCATATATTAGCCACCCCTTGTGTCATCCGTGCTGACACTTTCTGGTCACCCAAGGATGATCTTATTATCTAAGCATGTTATTTATAAGGAATTTCACAGCTGAAGCGAGGTACAGAATGACCTACTCTAAACCAAGAGCGATTAACAAGTTTGGAGCCAAGCCAAACTCCAGAACAAGGTTGTTGTTGGCATGATTTTAATCATGATAGACAATTAGCCGAGCTTAATTATATTGAGACGAGAAACCAGAGTGAGTGGCAGTAATGAATTTCTCTGGGAACTCCCTTGTGTCTCCAGCTCATACTGGCTGGCCTATAAAGGATGTAAAATGATAAAAGATGTTTGCCTACATATACAAGCTGTGTTTACCTCGAGGAGCAGCCCATGTGGGGAAGGGGTCTGAAGGACTCTCTCTTCTATGGGGACTTATCACAAGACACAAATGGGATTCTCAGTTCCACTGGCATTTTTGCTTCAGGAAGGAGATGCAGAAGAGGGGAAACATCTTTCAGCTGCGCTTGGGCACATTAAATGTTAATGTGATTGTGTAGCTGGGGATTCTTTAAATGTCGCCCATGGCTGAAGTATTACTGGAGTTGTGCATTAGCACTTTTTGGTGTTATAAAGGCTTAATATTTTCACTGACTGTGTCAAGCCCAAATAGAAACCTGGAACTTCAATAGAATGAGAAAATGATTAGAATGTAAAAAAAAAAAAAAAAAATTGTAACAATTTGACACTTCTTGCCTCCAGGTTTAGAAATGGAATTCAAAATGAAACTCTCCTTAAGTCTCTAGTCTCCTTTCCCATTATGGATTTTAATTGACTTATTATAATTGAAATATAGAAGAAAGAAAAGTTCTAGACAATAACTGAAATCCGTAGTTTACATAGTTCTTTAGAGTTCACAGAGTATACTGATATTTAATCCTCACACCACCCCCCTCCCCACGCTTTGGAAGATAAACTGTTGTACCATATTTAAGCTGAATAAGCTGAGGTTCAGAGTTTTTGACTTATCTAAGTGAAATGGCCTAAATACACACAAAACCTCTGATTGCAAGATCGGGTTGTTGCCGATGGAAAAACTAAAAGTTAAATAAATAAAGATTCCTATAAGGCGAAGTTTGAGATTAGCTTTCAGTGGGGTGGACATTCTCAGTGTGAAAGCAATGCCAATCTGTGTGTGTGTGTGTGTGTGTGTGTGTGAGAGCTGTGAATACATCAGCCTGCCTCCCTCTTTTTCTTCTTTCCTTCATCGTTCTCTCTCACCCTTCCTTCCACTGAATACTTCTAGTAAATATTGTCTGCATTTCTAGGAACAGTACTGGGTGGTGGGAACAGACAGAAATATATAATGTACAACTCCATTCATACACCAAGTTCATAGCAGTATTTTTCACAGTAGCTCAAAGGTGGAAGCAACCTGTGTATTCATCTATGGATCAGTGGATTAACAAAAATGATACATTCATACAGTGGAATACTATACAGCCTTGAAAAGGAAAATAATTCTGATGCATGCTACAGCATGGATGAACTTTGAAGACATTATGCTAAGTGAAGTAAGCCAGACCTAAAAGGACAAATACTGTACATTCCTACACATACAAGTTGCCTCGTATGGTTAAATTTAGAGAGACAGAAAGTAGAATGGTTGGTACCAGGGGTTTGGGGGAGGGAGGAAGAAATAGGGGGTTAATGTTTCATTGGTGGGAAGATAAAAAGGTTCTGGAGATGGATGGTGATGATGGTTGCACAATAATGTGAATCTGCTTAATGACACTGAACTGTAAATTTAAAATGGTTAAAATGATACATTTATATTATGTATATTTTGCCACACACACACAAAATTTGATCCCTGCCCTTCAGTGAGCACCAACTGTACTAACAGCCCATGGGGGAGGTGGGCTGCTGTGTGACATGTGCTCTGAGAGTGGAATCACGGGGCAGCCTGGGGGCATGGAGGAGAATTCACAGTGCAGCCTAGGGATGAGCAAGGAAGCCAGGGATAGCTTCATGAACAGTGTGCTGCAGATGCCTGAATTAATTCGGAAGGAAATTTGAATCTCTCCAAGCAAAGTCAAGGGGCAAAGGTGGATGATTATTGCATGCAAAGAGAGCTGCAAGTGCAGAAGCACAGAGGCTTGAGAAAGCCTGGTTGGTTAAGGAGATGAAAAAAGTCATTTGCGACTGGAGCCTGGAGCTCAAGACCATCTGGCTACTATTCCTCTCGGAGAGTTAAAGCGACTTGCCCAGTAGGGTTAAAGCTATGTTTGAAACTGGGGTTTTCCTGTTTTAAAAATCCATTCTCCTTTTACTATCCTAGGCTCTAGAGTTCTGCTGTCAAATACGGTGGCTATTTAAATTTAAATCTAATTTATTCAAGTTAACTAAAATTAACAATTCAGTTCCGCAGTCACACTAAGTACATTTCAAGTGTAGTTAGTAACCTGCCAATATGGACAGCTCAGATACAGGATGTTTTCATCACCACAGCAAGTTTTACTGAACAGGCGTTTTCTAGAGTTTCCGGAGTAACTCTCTTCTATGAATCTCTTTGTATAGTAGAGCATCACCCCAGATCTTGATGTTATTATCCCCTTTTTTTTTTTTTTTTTTTTTTTGAGATGGAGTCTTGTTCTGTTGCCCAGGCTGGAGTGCAGTGGCGCCATCTTGGCTCACTGCAAGCTCTGTCTCCTGGGTTCATGCCATTCTTCTGCCTCAGCTTTCCAAGTAGCTGAGACTACAGGCACCCACCACCATGCCCAGCTAATTTTTTGTGTTTTTAGTAGAGACACGGTTTCACTGTGTTAGCCAGGATGGTCTCGATCTCCTGACCTCATGATCCGCCTGCCTCGGCCTCCCAGAGTGCTGGGATTATAGGCGTGAGCCACCGCGCCCAGCTATTATCCCCATTTTTAAGAAAAAGAAAGTGCAGTTTAGAGAAGCTGAGTAACTTGATGATAGTTTCACAGCTATTAAGCAGTAATGCTCGAACACAAATTCCAAAACCCTCTGAATACACATTCAGTACACTGTTCATTAATCCATAGCCTCCTGCTGTCTTCAGCTGCCTCTTTACTCCTGTCCCACATTCAGATTATTCTTCCTAAAAGAACATGTCTTTTCTTTGTCAACTGGAGAAAACACAGATCTCTTAGTTTGACACTAAGTCTTTCCACAAATTGGGATAAATATACTCTGCACTTTTTTCTTCTTCTCTTATTTCTTTTTCAACAGTCATTCTCTGCTCCAGGAGCAGAATATATCAGTGACATTGTAGCCTCTGAGCCTTTGCTGTCCCTGATGCCCCTTCCTAGACTAACATTCTCTTCCTTTCTGCCTACTAGACTGTCACTTGACTTTCAAGTTCTAGTTCATGACCCACCGATCTAGAAAGTCTTCCTTGATCAACCTGGGCTGCAAAGAGCTCCCTTTTCTAGCCGGGCATGGTGGTGGGCATCTGGAATCCTAGCTAGTCGGAGGCTGAGGCAGGAGAATCGCTTGAACCCAGGAGGCGAAGGTTGCAGTGAGTCAAGATCGCGCCATTGCACTCCAGCCTGGGGGACAAGAGCAAGACTTCGTCAAAAAACAAAACAAAACAAAACAGAACAAAACAAAAACTCCCTTTTCTCTCTTTCGTGGAAGCAGGATGCAGCTTATGTGATGCTACATGGGAAACCACTCCTCTGCTTCTACAGAGGCCGCTCTTCTCATTCTACTAATGGAAACACTTGGCATTGCAAAGTGGAATCTCATGTAGACCTCATTCCTCATCTTGGTGAACTATTGGTGCAAGTATTAACCGTCCTTGATAGCTGTACTCAAGCTCTGCTGTTACTACTTGTTGAATTTGCTTTTCCCATATTTTGCTTGACTTCAGCTCTCCCTGCTACATGACAACTATTATATTAGGCACATTTGTTATATTTTTTTATTTGTTGTCCTCCAACAGTTCTATAAAAAACGTATTGTTATCCTTATTTTACCCAAAAGGTAACTGAGGCTCAGTGAAGATAGATGAGTTACAAATTCATAGAGATGTGAAGTGAGATGGGAATTGGACCCAAAGCCTGTGCTCTTTTCCTTGTTGCAGTATAAGCCTTCTCTGCATGTGGTAAGATGTTTCAGGTTATTACAGTGAACATGTGGAAGCTGTGTCCTTCTCAGCTGTGAAAAAATTCTACCTGTATGTTATACTCAACATATATGAAGTAAAAGTCTATTGTAGCTGTTACTCCAAAACTTTGCAAGTTTCATTTATATCAACTCTCTACCTTGGATATGGCATTGGAGTCCACCTAATATCAAGGGTAGAAGGAGCATACAATTTAAAGCCCTGGCCTTCTTTTGAAGCTCCATCACTCATTGTTTAGACATTGTCCAAATAGCAGTAGTTATAGATTTTGACTTTTTGTTAAATAATGTTTTCTATCAGAAACTTTGTGATTTCTCTAGTCATTATTAATGGGTTCTCTAGTTTGCAAGCTGAAACCAGAACACATGTCTACTATGTAGCTTGAGGGTTTAGGAGAAAACACTCACATAGGGAAGTTATAGGATGAGATTTTTTTTTTTAATTTCATAAAAATCCTAGGGAATTAAAAAGTTAAAGCAGCCTAGGCATTTCTATACGTTAAAATGTAAACATTAAAAAATGATGTATGAAATTATGATCACCAAGTTATAATTATTGCTGCAACATGGTAAAATATTAAATATGTAATAGTAAAGTGAGCACTGAATCAAGATCTGATCTCAGATCTTCCAGAAGCTAACTTTGAAGTTGTCGTTGAACCCATCCAAAGCCCAGGTCTTTCTTCTAGAACACTGTAATGTTATGTAAATGAGTAAATTAATAAATAAAGGTGTTGTGTCTTAGTTCATTCAGTGTGCTATAACAAAGTACCAGAAGCAAGCCACAAAATTCTGTGGCTTATTAGCAACAGAAATTTATTTCTCACCATTTGGGAGGCTGAGAAGTCCAAGATCAAAACACTCACAGATTTAGTGTCTGGTAAGGGACACTTCTTCGTTCCTAAATGGCACTTCTTGCTGTGTCCTCACATGGTGGAAGGGGGCAAGGCAGCTTTCTTGGGCCCCTTAAAGAAGGACAATCATCCCATTCATAAGAGCTCCACCCTCATGACTTAATAACCTCTCAAAGGTCTCTCCTCCTGAATCAATCACATTGGCAATTAGGTTTCAACATATGAATTTAACAGAGAGGGGACATAAACATTCAGACATTAGCGTTTGAATGAGATACTCCCTAAAATTTCTTCCACATTAATAGTTTATGAGTCATACCTTCAATTTTGCTGTATTTACAAGAAAAGTATTCTGAGAAAGAGAGAAGGCTTGTATCATTGTAGTATTTAATCAGTTTACCTATATAAAGAGATCAATTGCACAATTATGTTTCATTCAGCAAAGGTTCCTTGGGCTTCTGCTGGGCAGAAGATAGGCCCTGGGTTAGACATTTTGGGGATATAACAATCAGTTAGACATGAGGGCTGAAAGTCTAATTTAGACATACATGTAATTGAACCACAGGGGTCATTGTTGAGGGAGGCTTTGTGAGCATGGTGAGGAGAAATGGAGTCAGCCTGGAGGGTCAGGGAATTGAGAATGGATCTTTTGAAGACAGTTTTAAAGACCAATCTGTTTCCCATCCCCAGTCCCAGAGACGGTTTTAATGTGCCTGTTTGTAATGAGATAGTTTGAGAATCTAGTAGACCCAGTGCAACAGCTAATATCTACCAATAGCTGAGATCACAGAGGGATGTGTTTTCTTTAGGGGTCAACTGTTTCTCACTCATGTATTTAAAGGCCTGGCCTGGGATGTTGGTTGGTTGGTTTGTTTTGCAGTCCTGCCTCTGTCTTAGCACAAATAATCTGTGCAGATCTGAAAGCTTGATACCTTCTTCCCAATAATGCCCTAGAAATAGACTAAGCAATTATGGAGCTGCAAAAGCATCAAGAGGCAGCTTATCCTGACCCCCACTTTGAATAACTGTGGATTTGAAGGCCCAGAGAGTCAAAGGATTTGCCCAGATTGATTCCAAATAATGGGAGAGCTGGGATTAGCATGTGGGTCTTCCATCTACGTGCCCTTGTTTTTACTGTCTGCTAATTGTAAGTTTAGGATTTGCCTTTTAATAGTAGCAGAGTAATAAAAGAGATGTAATTTATTAAGCTTCTAGTTTATGCCAGAGGGCATATATTTATTACCTTTACACTTCAAAATAGATGTTATTATTATTTCCATTTTGTGGATGAGAAAATTGAATTTTAAAAACTTATATAAATTTGCTCAAAGTCAACAGTTAGTGAATGGCAGGTGAATCTAGCTATGTATGTTACTCTCTTATGTTATCTGGCAGTGCAGCACGTATACAATTTTTATTTTTATTTTTATGGCATTTTATTTTATTTTGAGATAGAATTTCCCTCTTGTTGCCCAGGCTGGAGTGGAATGGTGTGATCTTGGCTCACAGCAACCTCTGCCTCCCAGGTTCAAGCGATTCTCCTGCCTCCCGAGTACTGGGATTACAGGCATGCACCACCACACCCAGCTAATTTTGTATTTTTAGTAGAGACGGGGTTTCTCCATGTTGGTCAGGCTGGTCTCAAACTCCCGACCTCAGGTGATCTGCCCGCCTTGGCCTCCCAAATATACAAATCTTTTAATGTGCATACCACATTAAAATTCCATTTTAAGTCAGCCCAATTATACCCATGACCCACGGAATCACTGAGAAAACTAGATATACTCAATAGCAATATAAGATTTAGCTTGTGAGTTCATTTGTGTAAGGATGGTTATTACAATATTACGTATAATGGAAAAGGAAAGGAAACAGTTTCAATGTTTCTCAGTTTGGTGATGGTTAACTACATTATGGCAATCTGTATTATAGAATATTATTCAGCATTAAAAAGATGAGTTGATTCTCTATACAGTCATGCATCCCATAATGATGGAAATATGTTATGAGAAATGCATCTTTTGGTGATTTCATTATTATACAAACATCATAGAGTGTACCTACAAAAATCTAGATGGTATAGCCTACTACACACCTAGGCTATGTGATATTGCCTATTGCTTCCAGGCTACAAATCTGGACAGCTTGTTACTGTATTGAATACTTTAGGCAATTGTAAAACAATTTCAGAGGGTAGAATTAGATGGGGAAGAATATGGCCTAGCTTGAATCCTTAAATGGCTAACCAGGTGTTGAGCACCAGAGAAACCAAGTATGAAAGCCAAGTGCCAGAACTAGAGCAGATCTTCACCCTGAAACAGAGGGAAGGTCTGGAGTCAGATGGGTGTTGGTGCAGAGCAAGAGCAGGGCCACATGTGGTAAGGAATCTGCAGTGGTTGCCCTGGTCCCCACCAGCAGTTCACAGTTGTTCTCACAGCCAGTAGGCACCTGGGAGTAAGCCAGGCTGTCTTGATCCTGCAGGGTGGAGGCGGAGGTCAAAGCTGTTCCATGCTGGGACAACCACCTGAAGCTGGAGACTGTGGATGAGGGCTCACTGTGGGCCTCCTGTGGGTATCACTCAGGTCAGAGAAGAATTAAGAGGAACTACATCTACCACTACCTGTATTTTTTCCACCTCCAAAGTCTGATTCCATCACATCATTCCTAAAAGTTGAATGTCTAGACTTGACCTGGGCTACCATCTGGCTTGCTCTTCTGAACAGCAGTTCTGTGTCCCTGGCCAGAAAACCTGTGTTTGATTTCTTGGAGCCTTCTAGCTGTTCAGCCCTCTGTTCCCCTCCTTGGGAACCTGTCCCTGACATTTATGGGGCGCCAGAATGCAGAAGTCCTTGTTTTCTTTTCTTTTTTTAAATTTTTAATTTTTGTGTGTACATAGTAGATGTATATATTTATAGGTTACATGGTATGTTTTGACCTGCCTTCTTTTCTTCCTTCCTATAAGGGTCCAGGACTTAGCCTGCCTTATATTTTTGTTCAGTACTATCTCATGAAGATTTATCACCTCTGTCCCCTGCACTCTTCCCTTCCCAAGCCTATGAGGAGTGGGACATTCTCCTCTGCATCTCCTTTTCCTGTTGTACCTGAAGCTGAGCCTACTGGCTCATCCCACTGAGGGTCTTACCATCGTTTAATAGGATAGAGTCAGGGGGAGTGTAACATGGGAAGCAAACTAAAAAAACATATATCTCAAAAACTATTATCCTCATCTTTAGTTTCACAATCCCTTGTTTCTTTGAGTAAAATTCCCCTCAGGGTTACACTATTTGTATACAATTTACTACCATTCCAGGAAGCTTCCACTTTCCATCACAGACAGACAATTAAGACAAAACAACAGGTACAAACTATGCTGCTTGTCATAGACCAGAGTGGCAGTCTCTCCTCCTCTGGGTCCCACAAAGAAGAGCACTTTGCTATATTTCCTCCCTGAAGGTAATAGAAATTAAAGTTAGAGTCCTCTCCTTCGGGAATTTAATAGTAAATCCTAGAAGAGGCAAAGCCAACTCTGAAGACTGGTGAGGCAATTTTAATATACATGCATGAAAATAGACCAAACCAAAGCTGGTCCTCGATTTGGGCAATATCGATGTCCCAGAGCCCCTGACTGTTAATCAAATGTCTGTAAATTGCATATCGTTTAACTGTGCTTTGGGAGCGCATGATTTAAAGCAATCTTGAAAAATCCTCTGATGCTACAACTAATTAACCTAATTTATCTGTTTTGTAAATCTGAATTTACTCCTAAGGATCGAGTGTTTGGAGAATAAAAGTTAGACAAGGTACAATTAATTAGGGAAGCCTTCCTGGAAGGGGTGAGCAGGGCCAAATCTTAGAGGAGACAATGATTACAGATCCTCTAGAAGACTGAAAAAAGAAACACAGCAAGCTTCAGTGAAGGGCAGCCTTATATCTTGGCAGCAATGAATCATCTTGTGAATAACAATGGAAACATCTCTTCTGGGTGCACAATAGTTTACAGTTTACCAAGGACTTTCACAGTGGTTATGACAACCAAGAGGACGTACTGAGTGTGTGCTCTACACCAGTGCTAAGTGTTTAAAGACATCGTCACAGTTACCCTACCAACACTCACTGGGTTTGATGTTAGCATTTCCTTTTTAAAGAAGAGGAAACTAAGGCTCACGGTGCTTCAAGTCACACATGTTGTGCTAAAGTCAGCTGGTTAACAGAGGAGCAAAGATCTGAATTCAGATTTTTTTGACTCTGTGGTTCCAATGGTCTCATGTCCTGGAGCTCAGAGCAGGATAGAAAAGGCTGGCAGTGGATGACAACAGACATGAGCACGAATATGAATCATTTATTCTGTATTACCTGATGCCAAGCACTATACTAAGCATTTTACATGCATTATCTTCCTTATTCCTCCAAAAAGCCTTCTGATACAGGTGTCAAATCCCACTTTATCAGGAAACTGAAGATCAGAAAGAGGGTAAGTAATATATTCAGAGTTACAATGCTAGTAAAAATGTTAGAGGGTCTGATTCCATAGAACAATCCCTTAACTGCTCCTCTCCCATGCACCAGTCTTCTTCCTAAGACACTTGGTGACCCAGGGTATATAAAATCACCATCATTGTCCTCATGACATGAACTTCATTCTCTAGAATTGGAGCCAGACCTGGAAGCAGGACATTTCAATGCTATGCAGCATGGGAAGAAGGGTCACAGGACATACAGTAGCACACAGGAGGGCTGCTTTGCTAAGCCTGTAGATCTTGAGGTTGGCAGCTATCATCCCTGTTTTACAGATGAGGAATTGAGTTACCTACAGCTTTTGATGTGTTCAACTTGACACAAATTGTGAGAGTCAGTGCCAGGACTTGATACCTCCACTCAGTTTCTCTGCCCTGTTTATTATACACTCTTGTGATTTTCCAGAAAATGTTAAAACATTTTTGAGGCAAGTTGTTCACCAGCACCACATAGGCATTTTGCCTATCTGACATCAACTTCTAGAACCAATATTCTCTTTCTCTCTCTCTCTCATTCTCAAATAAAACTTAGAATCACAATCCCAGTTCTGAGACCTGTTTTCCAATTACTCTCTCCCTGGGTGACCTTAACCAGCTTCATGAATTTAAATGCCATCTATATGTCTGTGACTCCCAAATATATGTCTCCAGCTCTGGCCTCATTCTAAGCTCCAGACTGCCTCCTCCACATCTGCATTCAGAAGTCAACAAGTCCCAAACAGAGTTTTTGGTGTTCTCCCAAGCAAGCTCCTCCCTGGTCTCCTCCCTGCCCATCACTGGCAGCATCATTTGAACTCAGGCCAAAAATAAGTAAATGAATAAATCTGGAATCAAATTATTTCTCACCATGCCTTTGCTTGCTTGGACAGGACCATTTGGTCAGTTGCATGAGCTGCTAGCTGGTCTTGATTCCTCTCCCACTCCCCACAAGCTGTTTTCTACATAGCAGCCTGACGGGTATTTACAACACGTAAATTAGATTGTTCTTGATTCCCCCACCACAAAACACATCTTCAAAAAATGCCAGTGGCACTCTTTACATTTAAATCAATCCAGGGGACTGACGTGACCACCAAGGCCCAGCATGATCTGGCCCCTGATGACCTGTTTTCACAGCCCTATCTCTCCCTTTAGACCCCGCCTCAGCACTTGATGTTTGCTCCTACCTCTGGCTTTTACCCTCCTTGTTTCCTGCCAGGAAGTGCCTCTTTCTGAGACTTTGTATAGCATGCACTTTCACTTCTTCCAGGTTTAGGCTCAAATTTGCCCACCTTGCCCCCACCTCTCCCTTGTGCATTTGTAGCATTGTACCCTCGCAGTTCCCACAGCATGTATAATCACATGAAATGTTGTTGTTTATTGGTTGATTATCTTATTAATTGCTCATTTTACCTCTAGAAAGTATGCTGCCTAAGGGCAGGGATATGATCTGTCTTTGCAGTTATATAGTCCTCTTCCTAAGACCCTTGCGACCCAGGGTGTATAAAATCACCATCGTTGTCCTCATGACATGAACTTCATTCCCTAGAAGTGGAGTCAGACCTGGAAGCTGGACATTTCCTGATATACAGGAGATGCTCAGTAAAAAAGTTGAGTTAATATGATTTTACCACTGCACTCCAGCCTAGGCAACAGAGCAAGACCCTGACTCAGCCAAACAAAAACAGAGAAATAACAAAAAAAGAAGAGTTGAATTAGTAAATGTATTAGTCTGTTCTCATGTTCCTGATAAAGACATACCCGAGACTGGGTAATTCATAAAGAAAAAGAGGTTTAATGGACTCACAGTTTCATATGTCTGACGAGGCCTCACAATCATGATGGAAGGTGAAAGGCACATCTTACATGACAGCAAACAAGAGAGAATGAGAACTAAGGGAAAGGGGTTTCCCCTTATAAAACCATCAGATCTCATGAGACTCATTCACTACCACCAGAACTCTACGGAAAAACCGCCCCCATGATTCAATTATTTCCCACTGGGTTCCCCTCACAACACATGGGAATTATGGGAGCTATAATTCAAGATGAGATTTGGGTGGGGACACAGCCAAACCATATCAGTAAATTAACTATCCTTTTTCATTATAAAAAAATACATGTTATAAGAGAAATCTGGGAAATAATGATATAAAAAAGAAATGTACATTTTGGCATATTTCCTTGCCATCTTTTTCCTGTGCATAGTTTTACATTGAGATTATTGTGTACATTCAATGTATATTCTACTTTTCTATTTAAGATATCATAAGCAATCCTCCACACTGTGTCTAATATTTCATGTAATATGTATTCAAATAGACCTTAATTTTCTTCTATCTTGAGTTACTTCCTGAAAAACACTTACACAAATATAGTAGGCTCTCTGTGCTCTCTTTTGTGTTGAAGTAAGACAGGGTAGTACATTTGAAAGACTGTAAACGTGAGCAAATTATTAACCTCTCTAGATCTCAATGTCTTTATCTATAAAATGGGGATAATAAAATCCGCCATGCTTAATTTATTGGCTTGTGCAAGAATCCAGTGAAGTATTGAGGCAAATATCTCATTAAATATTGGGATGAATGTCATTTTTAAAACCACAGCATTGTACAAGTGGAATAAGATTTACAGGAGGGAATACAATAAGTAATTTGTAAAGCAATTTGAAATTTGTGAATAAAAAGCTATTGGCAATTTTTCTATGCTGAGTGAGACATGTCCTAATGTTTGTATTTAATATGCTAAACAGTTGCCAATGCCTAATTCTAGGTTCATACCCTGCAATAACTTTTCTTCTTTTTTTTTTTTTTTTTACAACTTTCAGCTGTAAAACTGGGGTCAATTATTTTTAGCTGTTTCTTCAGCCTGTCTCATTAGAAAAGTACTTCGAGGTAATGACTTGGGCATATTTATTTGATGATTGTTCATTTTGAAAGATGTCATTTTAAGACTTTCCTGGAAGTTTCAAATTTGCCTGTGGGAGATCTGTTTTATACCAAAATGTCATTTCAAATTCAGGCCTACATACTATCTTACACTTGGCTCATATAAATGTTTCACAGCACCTGCATTTTTTATCATGGCCCTTTCATGTGAACTTAGATTTCGTGTGGCTCACCTCTGCTCTCTGTCTGAAGGAGAGAAAGTAATATTTTTAAATGGCCTTATTCCCCTTTGTCAGAGAAGATAAAATTTCCCAATTATTTCCCCCTCGTACATAGATATTTATATTAATATTTTAAATAATGAGTTCTCTATAGTGTTATTCATGAATCCATGTGTTAAATTTAAAACAAATGTATCCTAAAAATGAATATTTAATCTGTGTTTAATACCTGAAACCAGATTCATAGTGGCTTAATTTCTTTGATCATTAAAGAAACTTAGGAAATGATTTAGATTATTTTATTCACTCAACAAATATTTTAACAAGCTTATTGAGTACCTCCTACATTACCTCTCTCTCTTTTTTTTTTTTTTTTTCCTGAGACGGAGTCTTGCTCTGTCACCCAGGCTGGAGTGCAGTGGTGCGATCTTGGCTCATTGCAACCTCTGCCTCCTGGGTTCCAGCAATTCTCCTGCCTCAGCCTCCCGAGTAGCTGGGATTACAGGTGCCTGCCACCACGCCCGGCTAATTTTAGTTTTTGGTTTTTTTTTTTTTTGAGACTCACTCTGTCGCCCAGGCTGGAGTGCGGTGGCGTGATCTTGGCTCACTGTAAGCTCCACCTCCTGGGTTTGCACCATTCTCCTGCCTCAGCCTCCAAAGTAGCTGGGACTACAGGTGCCCGCCACCATGCCCAGCTAATTTTTTTTTTTTTTTTTTTTTAGTAGAGATGGCATTTCACCGTGTTAGGCAGGATGGTCTCGATCTCCTGACCTCGTGATCCCCCCGCCTCGGCCTCCCAAAGTGCTGGAATTACAGGCGTGAGCCACCTCGCCCGGCCCCTAATTTTTGTATTTTAATGGAGATAGGGTTTCACCATGTTGGCCAGGCTGGTCTTAAACTTCTGACCTCAGGTGATCCTCCTGCCTCGGCCTCCCAAAGTGCTGGGATTACAGGCATGAGGTAAGTATCATCATCATCGTTGTCATCATGGCTATATTATGAACAAACAAACAGAGACTCAGAGCTGTAAAGCTCCCTATGGGATGGCTCTCTGCTACAGTTTAGGGTCTGAGATTTGATAGAAGAATATATGTGAATAAAATTCTTGGAGTAAACAAACAAGAGAAGCCAAGTACAACAGCAAGAATGAGAGAGGTGTTGGGGTGTGGCAGGGAGAGACACAGAGAGAGGCCTAGTAGATAATGGAAATGGAGAGGGATTGGATTTGATTGGGAGGAATCTAGGTTGTACATAGCTCCCTATCTTTTGCATCACCTGGGGATCTTTAAAAATGACTGATGCTTGGCTCCCATTTCCAGATTGTGATTTAATTGGTAAGGGATGCAGTGTGGGTATTAGGACATTCTTTAAACTTTCTAAATGATTCTCATATGCAGCAATACTAGGGAGCCTCTAATCTTGGTAGTGCCTGGACTAGTGTGTGTGTAGTGAAACTGAATGACTCAACTTTGTCGGTCATAAGTTCTCGATTTTCTAGTGGGTTATGCTGATTTATAGGCCTTGTTGGAATCGGCATAATGCTTACAAATAGAAAACACAAGTCCAAAATCCCCTTGATGAAGAAAAAGAAAGGCAGTGAGCTTGAATGGGAAGAGGGCAGGCTTCAGTCACACCTGCTCTGAGCCTCAGCTTCCTCATCTCCAGAATGGCTACTATGATGCCTGTCTAGTAGATTTGTTGTAAGAATTACACTAATTATGAAGGTCGGGCATGGTGGCTCATGCCTATAATCCCAACACTTTGTGAAGCTGAGAAGGGCAGATCACTTGGGGTTAGGAGTTCAAGACCAGTCTGGCCAACATGGTGAAACCCTGTCTCTACTAAAAATACAAAAATTAGCCAGGCATGGTGGCATGTGCCTGTCACCCCAGCTGCGTGGGAGGCTGAGGCAGGAGAATCATTTGAACCTGGGAGTTGGAGGTTGCAGTGAGCCAAGATTAAGCTACTGTACTGCAGCCTGGGCAACAGAGCGAGATTCTGTCTCAAAAAAAAAAAAAAAAAAAAAAATTACACTAATTATGATGAAATTTTATGTTATCTAATGATATCAGAATCTTTTGCCAGTTGATTGAAAAAATAATAATATTTAAGTCCAAGCAGTTGTAGCAGATAGTACTTTCCAAAGATGACTGAAATATATCTCATCCCACTTGCTCTTTTTCAAATGTGACCCATTATCTCATCTAAGAGCCCATGGTCTTTCGTCTTGAACCTGAGTGTCCGTTTGTAAGTGCTCAGATCAGTGGATCATGGCAGAAAGGACACCATATGATTTCGGAGTTTCAATCATAAAAGGCAACACAGCTCCCATCTGGCTTTGTCTTTCTCTTGCAATGCATGTCTTGAGAGCCCTAAGCTGATTTATATGAAGTATAGCTTCACTGGGTCTGCCATGCTGGAGAGACCATGTGGAGAACTACAGAGAGATAGAGGAAGATGCTCAAGGAGCTTCCATTGTGCCAGCCCCCAGCTATTTAAGTCTTTGTGCATCACCTGCCAGAAATGTAAATACATTAGCCTTCAGATGATCCCAGCCCCCGACCTTTAAGCTGCCCCAGCTGACATGGAGTATAGAGAGACAAGCTGTCCCCAACAAGAATGCCAAAAATCTAGATTCATGAGCTAAATAAATGTTATTTCTATTCTGAACTACAAACTTTTGGATACTATGATATGCTGCATTAGATAACTAGAACACAGAGAGTTTTATATATATACACACACACGTGTGTGTTCTAATTATCTATCTAGTTATATATATATATAACATGTATATATGTTAAATAGCTTGTTTCAAATTAAAACATAAAACAGTTCTTTTATTTAGTAACCTCCTCACCTACAGCCAAGGTCTTTTCTTATACATTATGTCCCACCAACCAGCATTCTGCATGAACTGTCTCTGTGAAGCATTTTTTGTGCGTGTGATTTCCAGGGTCAGTCCCTTTAAAGTAGAATGAGTGCTTAAAAACACTTAAAGCAATTTTACCACTTCCTATTCCTTACAGGTGTCCTGTAAATGTCCAACTTAACTCAACATTTTATTAGGCAGTTTATTTATTTTATAAAGTCTTTCGAAAGCATTCAACTTAGAGTTTATAAAAAGAAAAGGTGTTTTTTGTAATATCATTGAATAAATGCATGAGTTAATCACAGGATTAAAATAACAAGTACAGTTTGATTTAACAACTATATGGTGAGCTGATGTTAGCAGGAGGATACAGGTGTCCATAAGAGAAATCTACTAGCCATTCATATTTTTTAAAGTTATAGATACTAGTCAATAGACTTAGTAAAAGAATGGGAATGGGACCAGGCGCCGTGGCTCACGCCTGTAATCCCAGCACTTTGGGAGGCCAAGGTGGGTGGATCATGAGGTCAGGAGTTCGAGACCAGCCTGGCACACATGGTGAAGTCCTGTCTCTACTAAAAAATAGAAAAAAAAAAATAGCTGGGCATGGTGGCACGCACCTGTAATCCCAGCTACTTGGGAGGCTGAGGCAGGAGAATCACCTGAACCCAGGAGGTAGAGGTTGCAGTGAGCCGAGATTGTGCCATTGCACCCCAGCCTAAGTGATAGAGTGTGACTCCATCTCAAAAAAAAAAAAAAAGAAGGAAGGTTGTTAAACAAATTGGTTAAGTGAATGTTGGCTAAGAGAGCACCTATTATAACATATATAAAATCACTTGCATATAGTAGGCACTCACTATTAAAATGTTAGTTTCTTTAACCAATAAATCCCAATTTGCCAAAAAATATCCACATACAAATAGTCCTTGCCATAAAATGCCAGCAGAATAATTTCATTAACAAAGTTGCCTTTGACAGCCATCTAAATTTTGTACAATTTCAGAAAATGCATTACATTCCTATTTGTGGAAAATCATTTCCCATGGGTTAGAGTTCAGATCAGGTGTGTAATATTTTCAAATCACTTGTTAAAAATAAAATACATGATGACGAACCTTTCTAATACTGTAACTACTGAATGCTTACAGTTAGAAAGCACATTTACTAGTGCAGCCCTGAGACCCTGAAAACTAGCCACCAGACAAATCTTTGTACAACCTGAAATAGGATAGAGTCTAACATTCTGGGAAAGGCACTGCATTTTAGGATGAGGTGTGTAATTTACTGTAAAGTTTATCATAATAGAATCTAGCAGTTATTCACAGCTTTCATCAAAGCAAACTCCTTGACATCCTTTCAGGACTGGTTTCTGCTGAGCCATCCTACACATCACCACCGGAGTGATCACACCAACCCTTAAAACCAGACACATCAGAATTCCACAGTGATTTCTCACCACTTGCAGAATCAAGTTTCATCTCTGCAACGTGGTTTATGAAGCTCTTTATGATAAGAGCCCTGACTTTTTTATCGGCCTCATCTCTAATCACTCCCATTTATATTAGGACCCAGAATCAAGCACAGTACATAGCATAATCAGGTGATATCTGACTGCATTTCAGCTATGTAAAACTACAGACCTTATAGTGTCCTGAAATAAGTGTTTTCCAAACTTATAATGGCCCTTTCTTTACTAAGGGGTCATGAAATCAATTAATGGACTTCAGCCAGCATTTAAAAAATTAGAATGAAATAGAATAGAATGGGATGGGATGGGATAGGATAGGATAGAATAGAACAGATCAGAGTACACTATAAACAGGGTAAGTATTGTTTTATTAAACTTTGGTTTTAGCGGTGTGTGTGTGTACACACATGCCAAATTGTGATGCAAAGTATAATTTTTACGGTAGGTCATAAAATCAGAATATCAAAACCTCACAGCACTCAAGCATTTTGCATGTTGTTATGCCACCTGTGAGGCCTTCTGTGTGCAATACATCTTCGTCTCGCTGACAAATTCCAACTCAGTGTCCAGGACACAGTGTCTTCTGTGAAGCCTTGATTAGGATTTTACTATGTGTCAGGTATAGCGTTCCATGCTTTAGATGTTATATGCCATTTTTATCTTCACAACAAACTTATCAGGTTGGGGCAGTTATTACCTCATTTTCTCGACAGGGAAATGGAAGGTGACAGAAGCATTAAGTAAATTGCCTAAAGTTGCACAGATGCCAAGTGGTCAAACTTGAATTTGAACCCAAGTCCTCTGAATCCAGAGCCTATGCGCTTAGTCATTAAATTGAACAGTTCCTCTCTAACACCCCCCAGGCTGAGCCCAGCACTTTCTCTTCTGTGCGCCACTGACACATAGCTAGTCTGCAGGATGTCACTTTTTACACCATGTTGCAATGATCTGCTCACATGTCAGTCTCCCACACTAAGTTGTAATGTCTGCGAGCACAAGAACTGTGTCCTGTTCCTCTCTTTTGCTTTAGGATCATGTACTTATATGTGCAGCATGCTGAAAGCACTTGTTAAATATTAAATGTCATTCATATAACCCTTCGCACTGGCTGCCAATGTGAGAATTATTGCCATCTTACAGATGAAGAAACAGATTTATCCAAGAAAAAGGTTCCATTGTTCCTGTTGGCCTCTTCCTATTATAATAAATTTATTAATAAATTTTAGTAGAAGGGGTGATTACTCTGAATGAAGGTCAGGGAAAGTCAGAGAGCTCTTCACAGAGTTAGGAGAAATTTTACTGACAGATAAATGTCAATAAAATTGACATTTTATTGGGACTCTGGGGCATGTTACACATAATATAAAATACACATTTTTTCCCCATTTTCCATCCATGACTATCCTGTTTTTTGGTTTTGTTTCGTTTTGTTTTTGTTTTTGTTTATGAGGCAGAGTTTCTTTCTTGTTGCCCAGGCTGAAGTGCAGTGGCGTGACCTCGGCTCACTGCAACCTCCGCCTCCCAGGTTCAAGCCGTTCTCCTGCCTCAGCCTACTGAGTAGCTTGGACTACAGGCGCACACCGCTACGCCCGGCTAATTTTTTTTGTATTTTTAGTAGAGACGGGGTTTCACAACATTGGCCAGGCTGGTCTCAAACTCCTGACCTCAAGTGAGCCACCCGCCTCTGCCTCCCAAAGTGTAGGGATAACAGGCATGAGCCACTGCACCCTGCCGACCATACTGTTTATAGACATTCCTAACCACCAAGGACATTCATTTATTCATTCATTCATGCATTCATTCAATGAATATTTTTGAGCCACGCCTTGTGGTTTGTCTTAGAATATGAAGATAACAAGACACAGTTCCTGTACTCAAGGAGTTCACAGTCTGTAATGGAGGCCAGTGAATACACAGGTATTTAGAGGATGGCGTTGACCGGCATCATCTAGCAGTAAAAGGCCTGGACTTAGGAGCCAGTCAGTCCTGGGCTCATGGCTGGGTTCTGCCACTAAGGACCCATAACACCTATTCCTGGAGCTTCGCTTTCTCATCTCAGAGCTGCCTAGGACAATGTGCTAAAAGCGCTTAGCACAGAGCCATATGGTGATGTCAGCAAGTGATAAGTAACTATACCCCTCTCTCTGCCTTGATTTCCTTATCCAAATAATAGGCCTGTGAATCTGAATGCTAATTACTACTCACTGGCCACCCTCTAGGTATCCGACATTGACCTGGGCAGGCACTGTGTTAAGCCCTTTCTATCTATGACCTCAGTGAAACCTTAAAACAGACTGGCAAGAGAGGTAGGCTGTTCCACTTTGCCATACTTGGCTTTCTGGGTGCAAGATCCGGGCCGGTGTCTTTTTTTTGTTGTTATTGTTTTGTTCTGTTTTGTTTGAGACAGAGTCTTGCTCTGTCGCCCAGGCTGTGGTGCGGTGGCAAGATATCAGCTCACTGCAACTTCCACCTCTGGGTTCAAGTGATTCTCCTGCCTCGGCCTCCTGAGTAGCTGGGATTACAGGTGCACACCACGATGTCTGGCTAATTTTTGTATTTTTAGTAGGGATGGGGTTTCACCATGTTGGACACACTGGTCTCGAACTCCTGACCTCAGGTGATCTGCTCACCTAGGCTTCCCAAAGTATTGAGATTACAGGTGTGAGCCACCCTTTCCAGCCAGGCCAATTTCTTCTTACAAGTCTTTCATCTTCTTTACTGAGCACAGGCTATAATCTCTCTTTTCCTAGACCCAATACTTCTTCTCTTATTATCCCAACATTTCCAGGTTCCTACTTTATATTTTTTAGAGCATGTGACATCACTATATGTTTATATTATAATACTTCTTACCCGACATTCCCAAATATATCCTATAGGCCCTGTGTTTTATCTCTCTCAAACACTAACGTTTCAGGATAAAAATTAATATTTTGTAAAGAGCTCTTCTTTTTATGAGGAGTACCCCTCTTTAGCCCAACTGTGAAATTTCTTTATAAACATAAGATTGACACTTTAATCTTGGATAATAGGATTTTTTTTTTTTTTTTGGCTAAATATTTTACTGCAGAGTCATAAAGCCGAATCACTTTTTCCTAACCCCCAGAGCTTGAGCTCGTTAATTCTCACTGGAAATGTAATTCGTACTTCCTAATGGATCCAAACATTGAACCCATATTCACCAAATTATCTCATTGTGATTTTCTCTTTTTAAATTAGATAACATTTGGTCTATTTATCAGACATAAATGGGGTGGGCAAGAGAATGAGGGGAGTCCTACTTGTTTTCGTGGCTGTAAAATGGAAGAAACAGAGGCATCATTCATTTTCCTAGCAAAAAAGTATTCCATGAGTTATAACACCTGAATTGTCAAGTATCAGGCTCTTGCTTAATTTGATTATGTATTTACAATAGCCTTACTGTCTGCTTCACTGGGGAATTATAAGTGTAAAAAGTACAAGTTCTCCAGCTATTTTAATTCTTCAGATCATATATTCGGTATTATCATTACTCCAGTATTTTAAAGAGGAGAAAAAGCAAGTAACTACTTTAAATAAATCAATATATTGTTAATGTGGTTTCTTATAAAACTATTAACCTATAAACAGTTTCATAGTTTTCCCCTAAATACTTCCTGAAATCTAATGATACGCATTGTTCTTTTGTTTTATATTGATCGTAAATCTGGTAACACATTTTCATTTCTTGAGAATAGAAACTGTGTTTTTCTCTCTCCACTATGGGCACCCTGTCTTTAGGAATGAATAGACATATTTACGGTTGTTATGATTAAATAAAAATATATAGAAATGAGTAGAGGTGGAAGTGTTAACAGAATGAAGATGACAAAGATAGAGATGAATGCAGACACCCCCAAGTGTATTCAAGGTATGCAGATCAGATGCATAGATGGCAAGAGGTGATTTTTGAAGCCTCACTCTGTTCAATTTATTGAGCAGCTCTAGATGCTAGGAATTGTTCTGAAAGTTCCAGATATGACTAGTAATATGATAATAGCTACTATCTGGGAACACTTCATGTATGTCAGGCAATGTGAAATTGGTTTATCATTTAATCTTCATGACTCTACCTTAAGTTGATCCCCTAGAATCAGAGCCTAGAAGGGATTCTTATGCAAATGATTTATTGGTGACTTTACTGAGGCAAGCAAGATAGGGCAGGGGGAAGGTCTTAGTAAGGATGTGGTCTCTGGAGCTTGCACTGGAGACTTTGTCTTACCTTGTGTCAGTGAGCGGTGGGGAATATCTCAGGTAAGGGCCCTTCCCTTGAAGGAGGGCAATTCTACAGAGAAGTACGGCAATCAATACTCAGGGCAGCTGGAAGGTGGGTGTCCAGCCCTGGCACTGCCAGCCTCTACCACACAGTGTGAGGTAAGCTGTTACTGTCCCCATCTATTAAATGAGGAAGTAAGGCCCAAAGAGTTTAACTTGCCCAGAATTAACTTTCAGTAGATTGGGATTTGAACCCAGGTCTGTCTGAACACAGGCTCTTGACTACATTGCCTCCACTATACATACAATCATGGCTGATGACTTCTAAGCTAAAGTCATGTACAGAGTCCAGAAGTAACATAGAGAATTTTGATCTTTCTAGAGTGGTCAAGGCATTCAGTACGACATGGAGAAATAAAGCAAACCCTTCCTACTCCATGCACTAAATAGTAGGTAACTATGTTCTTAAAATCCAAAGTCAGAAAGCTGAGGAAGAAAGATTTTAGTGCATTTTTTTGCTGCAGAATCCAATTCCTTTGTGCACCATAAATATAAAGACATGGACAAGCTAAGGAAAATGATAAGAGTAGAGTATTGTTTCAAAGTAAAAATATGTCCCTCATTAACTCAAACTGGTAACAGTATTGCTGCTCTTCTGGAATGACCCTCCATGAGTCTCAGAAGTTAAGATGGCAAATGCCCTTTCCTTTCTAATGACCTGTTCTAAAATGGCACAAGCCAGAACCTGGCTAAGGGGCCAAGAACATGTGCAGGGAAAAGAACCGGGCTAGGAGTTCATTCCTAAGTTGTTATCTTGGCTCTGCCACTTACTCACTAGGTAACTGAGACTACACATGTCTCTGGGCTTTATTTTTCTCATTTGTAGAAAGGAAACAGTATTTTTCTTAATCTTCTGCTTCCTCTGGTTTTAACTGCAATCATTCTTTCTCCCCTTCTGTAATCCTAGATTTTCTCTTCTGCAAGGCTTGATTTCTCCAGTCTATACTCAAAGTCCCTTCTAGCTTTGTGCCACTTATATATGAACCTTGACAAACATCCACATTTACATTAAACTCATCTAAAATGGCTTTTAGCTATGACCAAAGTGGTGTGTTATGCAGATATATGACAATTTTGGAGGTGGCTGTATTAGTCCATTTTCATGCTGCTGATAAAGACATACCCAAGACTGGGTAATTTACAAAAGAAAGAGGTTTAATGGACTTGCAGTTCCATGTGGCTGGGGAGGCCTCACAATTATAGCAGAAGGTGAAAGTTGTGTCTCACATGGTGGCAGACAAGAAATGCTTGTGCAAGGAAACTCCCCTTTTAAAAACCATCAGATCTCATGAGACTTATTCACTATCATGAGAACAGCATGGAAAAGACCTGTCCCCATGATTCAGTTACCTCCCACAAGGTCCCTCCCGCAACACGTGGGAATTCAAGATGAAATTTGGGTGGGGACACAGCCAAACCGTATCAGTGACCGATAAACATGTGCATCACAATTCTAATTCCAAATATTATCCCACAATTATGAAGTGCATTGGACATTTTGACTTATATATTAAGGACATTTTTTCTTCACTTTTGGTTAAGACATTAAAAAAGAAATAACACAGAGTGCCTTCCTCTCCTTGTTCCCATTTGGAAGGGGCGAGTTTGCTTTACAACTAATTTTTGTCATCATCATTTCAAATCGGTTTGAAATTGGGTGACAGATTATACTACCAGGTAATATTAGGCCATCTTGCTGATCTTTGTCTAGAATTTGGTTCCTCATCATCTCCTTAAATATCTGGAAAAAAAAAGTATGTAAAACTAAGATGATCTGCTTCCTTGATTCGACTCCAATATGGTGATTAAATGAGTGTTTGTCTTGTTGCAGATCAATTATTTTGAGGACTCAGAATTTCTTGCTGTGTCTTGAACTGTGCTGATGGTTTTTAAGTAGGCCATAAAAATTCCTGTGAATGATTTGTTTAATTATTGTCTTGCTCCTCATTTACATTTTTATCTAAAACTCTGAGAACTGAAATCTGTATTCAATTCCATTTCCTGTGAGCTACAATTTGCCTTGTTGGGAGAAATATCTGGACTGTGTTTCATATATGGAACAATATCAACCAGGCAGAGTTAAATATCTGTAATTTTGTTCTAATGGCTATAGACATAGCTCTTTTGTGCTGATTTTTAAAGGAATTAGGACAATATTTGATGGCTATTCAATAGTTTTCACTCTTTTACCTCACTTGAGTAATCATCAGGGTCTAAATGTGTTCAGACTTTGCTTTTCTGAATTAGACCACCTGGGAATAGGGAATTCTAGCCTCCTACATGACAAGACTGGTTTATACTGACTTTTTGGGGGCTCTCCCCTTCATGATACAGAAATAACCAAATGAAAAGTAACACACTTAACCCACCATTAAGCCTTAGAATTAGAGATATTTTCAATATAATCACTTTACTACTGTAGCAATTGTGTTGTGAGATAGTGGAAAGAACACTTTAAATTCTAGGATTTTGCTTTACAAACACCTCTGTGAGGCTCTACAGAAGTGTTTTTGAAAATCTGGAGTTCTGACTGAAATAAGAACTGTGAAGAAGTAAAATTCTAGAGGTGAAAAGCTGCAGTTGCAAAAGAAACAAAGCAAAACATTCCTGAGATATTTCTACCCAAACTGCCAAGATTGCTTATGTTGATGAGAGTAATATGAGCATGCACTGGAGTCAGGTTTTTGTGAGTCAAACAGCTCATTTCTCCAGCACCTCAATGAAGACCAAGTTGTAGTGGGGTGAGATGCCTGCTCAAGGTCTTCCATGCGTTAGTGGCAGATTCAAGATAAGAAGTGGCAAATCTTGAGTCCAAGTCCAATGTTCTTTCACCCTCAAACTGCTATAGATGTGACAAAGTATCTTATTAGTTTAGCCTAGTTCAGCATTTCCTCAAGTGTGGGATGTTAATAGGTGTTATATGAAATAATAGTTTCATGGTCAAGTGAGTATAGAAAATGATGTTAAATAAAATTAAACACATTTCTTCATTTCAGGCTTCTCTGAGCTTCTAATATGTTAATATATATTGTGAGTCTCCAAGAGGGAAATCAAATCTACAGCATTTCCCAAACTTACTTGACCATAGAAACTTCTTTTTTACAAAATAACTCATAGAAGATATTTTGAAAAGTTCTGGCCTTCCTGGTAGAATGTAGCCTCTTTGTATCAGTTGGTGTACTGATAGGAATTATAATTCAATCTAGATGGTTCAAATGACAAGGCTAAGAAAGGAATTACATACACATATCTGGGCAGAGTAAGGGAAACCAATAAAAGATGGCAAGTACCCCAGGGTGAGCAATGGGAGGAGCATTACTACCTCACTGAAGAAACAAGGAGAGTGCAAGCTCCAGAGTACACCTGGGGCTGTTGGTGGGACCTAGCATCTCAGAGGGAAGTGACTTCTGTCAGAGACGCAGTGATGAGGGAAGGAAGGAGTAGGGAAGACATGAGATAGAAATGTCCCAACTTTTTTCTCCTTTTTCTGTCTGATCTTGTTGATGCCCCTGCTGGTCAAATGTGACTGGAAGCCAGTCAGCCATGAAGTCTCAGTCATGCAGTCTCTAAGTTCAGCCTCTCATAACCAGAGATGTGTGAACCACTTACCCAGGTGCTTTGCATATGTTAATTGTTTCCTTAAATTTCACAACAATCCTGTAATGTAGGAATCATGCCCATTTACAAATGAGGAAACAGATACACGCTCACATAGCCAGTAAGAGATGGCTTCAGCCCCAGGTTTATTTGTCTGCCTTCCATTTTACCACATTTTACCACGTTGCTAAGCCAGAAAATACCAGACTTTCAACAAAAGCTTAAAGAATTTGCAGACGCAGTTCTTCATCTTCAACTTTGAGCAATTTCATCTTATCACTAACACGATTAATCCTCTAACAGAGTGAATAAGTTTAATGTGGAGGTGTTTTTACCCCCTGTAGGAGCAGCAGACCTTATTTTATTCATCTCTGTAACCTTAGACCATAGCACAGTGATCAACACTGAGTTAATATTTGTCAAATGAATGAATAAATGCAAGAATGAATGCATGAGTAAGTGAACTGTAAATCAGCATTCCAAGGAGGTTTTCTCAGAGCTCTATTGGGACAGAATTGGCCTATCAGTCTATTTTTAAATGTTCTGGCTTGTTTGAAATGGGAACTTTTCCATATTGAGCATCTGCTCATAATTTTTTTTCTTGGATGGCTGTGATACCTCTCTTCTTACAACTCCCAAATATACACATTAAAAACACACATGTCACACCCATACGTTGTCCTTCTGCCTCCATCTCTGCCATACCAACCCTTTCTGTTCAGAGCCACCAGACCTATAAGATTAAACTCTGTAAGGTACGGAGATAACCAAATTAAAGATCAGATCTTTTCTATTTCCCTCAAAACCCTATAATAGCTCCCTATTACGCATTAGCTTAATCCATATCTGTTGAATTTAATTGAAAAATATATTTTCCATTCTAAAATTTTCATTTTTCTGTAGTCTGACTCCATCAAACCTTATTCCATCAATTGTTCCACAGGGAACTCTCATAAAAGGTCAGCCTAGAATTCTCTCTCAAAGTTGCTATGCTCACTCTTCCCTCCATGCTTTTAGCCATGCATGTTCCCCACCCCTACAATGCCCTTTCTCCTTCCTGTATTCATTCATTTATTCCTTGACTCACTTACTCACTGAGCTCTTCCTATATGCCAAGAACTATTGTGCTGAAGCAGATATCAAGAAAAACGTAGCTTGATCTCTGAGAAACGCACAGTCTTTCATGGGAATCTGACACATTAATCAAGAAAATATAGTTCAGTGTGCTGAGTCTTCCAATAAGGGCATGTGGCCAGGGGAGACAGCCAGGGACTGGCAGCCCCAGGAGTTCAGGAATAGTGTCTATTCCAAGCACTCAGAACACAGTTCCCTCTATGTTCTGAGCTCAATAAATAGTGGGAAGTCAATAAATATGAGTGAATGAATGAATGAGGCAATATTTTAACAAGATGCTAAAGAATGTCTATCTGTATCTTTTAATATCAGCTCAAGTTTTTCTTTCTGCCCACTGTAAAGTAACACGATCTTACAGTTCTTCAAGGCTTCTCTCAAACATGCTGTTTTGAATCATTCTCTATTTTATGCACCCAATGATGGTGAGAGTATCTAGTAAACCCCAATTATGACTTGCAATTCTTTCTTTCATATACCATCTAGCACTGTGCTGGATGTACAGCAGATGATCTAGTTGAGTTGATTCAGTTCAACTGAATCTAACAAAATTGAGATATTTGTATAGATATGTCCATTTGAAAGTGGTAAGCTTGAATAGTGTTTTAGGGTTGATGATATGCGTCCGTTATTCCTAACGCAGTGCTTATCAAACTTTAATGTTACAAATGACCTGGAGATTTTGTTGCGATACAAATTCTGACTTTGGGGGATAGTAGTCGAGATCTCCTATTTCTAATATGCTCCTAAGTGGTGATGATACTGCTGGCCTGTGGACCACAGTTGAGTAGTAAGGTGCTGGAGGAAACAAGGACAGAAAAATGACATTCATTGAACTCATTATATATTAAGCATTGTATAAGGCTTTTCAAAACATCAAATCAATGTTTTTCATCTTAGATTCATAGACTGGTTACATTCAGGTTATCTGAGGATGTTTTAAAATATACAAATCCTTAGGACCCACTCTAGAGATTCTGATTCAGAGGGCCTAAGGATAGAGACAGAGAAACCAGTATTTTTAAAAAGCTCCACAGTGAATTTGATACCCTGGGTAGTCAGAATTCTATGAGTGATTCTTACGCTTGTATAATTTCCTCCCCTTTGAGCATGGGTGGAAACTGTGAACAAGATAAGCTATCACTCTTGTGATTATGTCACATTATGTGTCAAAATGGAGATTATCTGGGTGGGTCTCATCAAATCACACAAGCCTTTTAAACACAGAATTTTCTCTGGCTTTTGGCAGAAGAAAAAGTTGGAGAGATTTCAAGTGTGAGAAGGAGTTGATGCACCTGCTGTTGACTTGAAGGTGGAGAGGGTCATGTGAGAAGGAATGCAGGTGGCGTTAGGGGTTGACAGTAGTCCCTGGCTGACAACCAACAAGGAAACAGGACCTCACTCCTACAACTGCATGGAACTGAATTGTGCCAACCATCTGAATAGGTTTGGAAGCTGATTCTTCCCCAGGGCCTCCAGATAAGAGCCCAGCCCAGCCAACATCTTGACTTCAACCTTGTGAGACCCTAAGCAGAGAATCTAGTCAGGTCTGCTCAGACTTTTAGCTTGCAGAAGTGTTGGAGAATAAATAGGTATTGTTTCAAGCTGTTGAATTTGTGATAATTTCTTATGCAGCAATTGAAAACTAATACGTACGTATCTGGGTTTGGCAATGAATAGATGAGGCTCAGAGGGGTTACATTATTTTCACACAGTCTCACACTTAATGGCAGAACAATCATTTGAATTTAGATTTTTTTTTCTCCAAAGTTTCCTAATTCTAAAAAAGGAAAGTTGTCAATCATTTGGGAAATAGGGAGACTGGAAGACATTGAAGAATAAATGCTCTAGTCAGTATGTGTTGAGAAAATGAGTCCTATTTCTTTGATGTGGCCACAGAAATTACAAATTCCAATATGCTCTCTGTATAAGACAGTTTAATGGTCTGAACAAATACGGGAGGGTTGAGATATTCTTTCTGGCTTAATGTCCCATATTTTGTGAATTAGAGGTGACTGTACAGTCAATTTCTCTTGATAGTGGCTCTGAAGGTTGGTAATGCAATCAGTGTACCAGGAGACCAAGGACAAATAGCTGGGCTTCCTTCTTAACCAGGGTCTTGCATCCTCCTGGCTATTAAAGAGAGCATTTAGGTAAGACTTTGACAGTGTTTCATCAGCCTCCAAGAACAGAACTTAGTGCATCATGATGTCAGCTGGAATATAAAACATTGAAACTCAATGAAGCTATTGAATCAGAAATGATCAATCCTGTAGAAGATACAAAGTGTGATGTGTGCTTATTTCAATCTGGTCTTTACATTCAGATTTTTCTCTGTTCACTCAGGTACTGAATAGGGAATCCTAAACAACAGAAACATTCATTCATTCGTTCATTCATTCATTCATTCATTCATTCATCTGTTCTGCCTACATACAGATTAAGCTCCTGCTGGTGTGCTAGTGGGATATGGAGGCAACTGGGCCTCTTTATACCAGTTTTGACACAAAACAATGCATCTTCTTATGGAAGAGTAAAAATAAAAATCCATCCCCAATTCTGATGTCATCTTTTGAAAAGAATTTCAAACTATATTAATCTGTTTGCACAAGCAAGTTCCAAAAATATGTAAAAGAAATTCTACAGAAAGTCATCCAAGAATAATTTATTTAGCTCTTTCAAGTGGGGGCTGCATTAGCTTCACTCACTGATGTTCATTCATGTCATGTCATGTCATGTCATTCATTCATTCATTCATTCATTCAATTTGTTCAGGGAATGTGCACCAGGCACATTGTATGTACTACCACAGAAGGCAAAGGTGGCAAATCAAACAAAGTTTTTGCCCTGAAAAATCTAGCACAGATGACCAAACTACATTAAGAATATAATATATTTAGTGTGCAGAGTATTCTGATACAGGGGAAACTGTCCCCAGCCATGAACTCTTGTTTGCAGAAGTGTAACCCCAAAACCAGAGGAACTGTGTAAGTAGCTTTGACTGCTGGGCTGAATTTTTCCTTATTTAATCTGCTTGTAAAACCCTCACTTTCCATGTCTACAGCTACTCCATCAGGAATTTTGATGAACTAGAGGACAGGAAGCCTATCTGTATGTTAAAAAGCTGAGGTATTGCATAGTGCCTTTTGGATTTTTCCTCTGACAAGTGGTTGGCATCTGCTAACAACACTTCTTTTCTTGAGCTTTGTAACGTTGCCAGACTGAAAACTGAGCTTTGAAAAAGGAGATGGAGCTGTTAACAAACGCCTTTGTTATCTCTGGAATTGATTATTGTACGGTGGTTCACAGAAAAAAAAAAAACTTGATGTGTATCTTGTCTCAATATTTACCTGCTCCTCCCAGGAAATATTGTGCTAAGAGAAATTCCCTGCAGTACAACAAATGTCAACCTGCCTAAGATAACTAGTGCAATTCACCAATCGACTGTCTTTTTCCCATCTGTGGAAACAGTATGATAAGACTCCAGGAAGAATTTCTTATTAAGTGCTTGGAGATCTTTTGAATTTGATGGCTGCTTGAAGTGTTTAATATACCTTTTCCCCACTTCTTTCATTTGAGAAATACTTATTTAATCCTTCTGTGTGCCAAGCCCTTTGCTGGCCTCTTAGATTACACTAATGAATGAAACAAACACAAGAGAAGATGTGCCTCATGAAGATTACGTCTGGTGTAGGAGAGGAAGATTCTACAAGCAATTCCAGTACATGATGATAAGCCAAGATTGCGAAGTACATGCGCTATGAGAGGTATGTAGTAGGAAATCAAAGACAGCTATTTTGAGAAAGTGATTTTTAAACGGAAACTGAATGGATAGGTGGGAGTTAGGAGTTACTCAGGCAACTGGTGGGGGGTGGCAATAAAGAATAAGGAGGCATCGTTTTCTAAGCAGAGAGACCATCCTATAAAACAGATTCCCAAGTGAAAGAGGGCATATGACAAATGACTTTGGGTGAGTGGCATAATTTCCTTAAGCCTTGATTTTCTCATCTCTAAAATAAGAATGATGATAAAACCTACATGATAGTTCTTTAATGATTAATTTGAAAATCCATGTAGAACATTTAGTTCAGTGTTTGTTAGTAAGTACTCATGAAATGTTAGGAAGTGTTTATTCATTTATTGAGGATCGAAGACAAAATCAAGATTAATACGGTTGAGCTTCCTGATGTTTTCTCCCAATTTCGTACACCAGGCCCTCTTTGCAGCTAGAATGTAGCCTATGTTGTACACAAGAAGGTCTCCAATGTCCAGATGTAGCAAATATTTGTCTTTGATAGGTTTGTGTATGACTTCAAATTATCAGCTCTTTGTAGACAAATGCCGTGTCTTATTTATGTCTGTGTGCACTCACATAATGTAGTGCCTGACACCAAACAGTTTCTCAAGAAATGTTTCATGAATGAATGAATGAATGAACAGAAGGGCGTGGGAAAAGACGGAAGAGTGTACAGTAGAGTGGAGTGGAATCCAATAGAATCCAATAGAATCCTGTCGAATCTCATTAATGAGCTAAGTGCTGCAGAAAATTCAAAGAAGAGTCGCTCGTTACTTCTGTCACTAAGATACTGTGCAAGGGCAGATAAAAAGATTCTGTTGCCCCAGGCTGCCAAAAGCTTGGAACAGCAGGACAGTAAAAAGCACACTCTTCCTAAGGATCTTCCCTTTTGCCTTAGGGAATATATTTTGAGCACCGGATTTCTTCTCTATGCCTCCCTCATGGCAAAATGTATAGCTAAACTCTGCTACATAATAAAAAACATAAGACCCCCCCAACAAAATGTAAATCCTCATTATATTGTGATTTCAAGAATTATATGTACATAGCTTTTATAATATGGAAATTTTTGAAAATATTTTAAATATGTCCAAACATAGCAATAACCTTGGTGCCTTAGCACTTTGTTCTAAACCTTGCAGTCTATCATATACAATCCACTATCATTAATCCTGTTCCACATGGGAGACTGAGGCTCCACAAAGCCACTGAAGCTGTCCAGGGTAGCACAGTTGGTAAGTGGTAAGGTTAGTACCTCAGACCCTGACTAGGTCCTGTGTATGCCATGACAAGAGGGAATAGATGCTTTTTAAAGGTAAAATATGAAGCCCTCACTTCCTTTATGTTTGCTAAACATATCATTTTATATATTATTATATTTATTTTCTCATAGATCTAATGGTACTTCCCTACTAATCCATTTATCTTGATCTCATTCTTGTTTGGGGGTTCTTCTTAAGTTTTACCTCCTTCAAAGAGCCTTCCTTGAGTATGCCAAGCCAGACTTACTACAGCCTCCTCTGAACTCTGTTGTTAGGTCACCCTATTTACATCCCTGGATTAGTGCTCTGCAAGCACTACGTTATATACTAGTTTTCTTTTTGTTTACATGCTAGATCCTTCGCTCAATAATAAACCACCAAATATTAGACCTGAAAAACTCTTAAGTTCAAATCTTAGCACCGTGACTCCCGAGAGCTGTGTGTCCACAGGCATGTTAACTTCTCTGTGCTTCTGTTTCTTAATTTAAAAAATGGGAACAGTGGGCAGGCGCGGTGGCTCACACCTGTAATCCCAGCACTTTGGGAGGTTGAGGCAGGAGAATGGCATGAACCCAGGAGAGGGAGCTTGCAG
>NW_012101365.1:7223652-7226444 GCF_000951045.1 Mandrillus leucophaeus | reverse complement strand
CCTATTAGATAAAGTTGCCCTCTCTCCTTTGTGCCAATTACTGTTCTTTTCATGTATCATTATTAAAGCACTTACAGCACAATACTGAAATTATTTTACTATATTCCTCCTTCTCTACCAGACTGATATCTTTTTGAAGATAGAGATTTCTTTTTGTTTATTGATTTTAGAATCCCCAGTGCTCCGTTTAATTACTGTAGGCATATAGTAAAGGTCTGTTAAGTGAGTGAAAGGTTTCTGGGGTCTTTAGCCACAAAAGTAACTTTTCCTCCCGGTCTGGAGAACTATCTTCGACAACCTGTCACATTGACTTATGGAGACTTCTTCATTCTCCTTTATAACTCCACTTTTTTTTTTTTTTTTTAATTTTAGGTTTAGGGGTACATGTGCAGGTGTGTTACATAGGTAAACTCGTGTCACGGGGGTTTATTCTACAGATTATGTCATCACCCAGGTACTAAGCCCAGCACCCAATAGTTATTTTTTTCTGCTTCTGTCCCTTCTCCCACCCTCCATCCTCAAGTAGACCCCAGGGTCTGTTATTCATTTCTTTGTGTTCAGGGGTTCTCATCATTTAGCTCCCACTTAAAAGTGAGAACACGCAGTATTTGGTTTTCCGTTCCTGTGTTAGTTTTCTAAGTATAATAGCCTCCAGCTCCATTCATGTTGCCGCAGAAGACATGATCTCATTCTTTTTTATGGCTGCATAGATGCCATGGTGTGTATGTACCACATTTTCTTTATCCAGTTTGTCGTTGATGGGCAATTAGGTTGATTCCATGTCTTTGCTATTGTGAATTATAACTCCCCTTTCAAGGTGGTTGAGAATGGGCTCTGTGAATATAAAATGGGAATGACCAGGAACCACATTCACTATAATTCATCTGAACATCTAAAGAACAGAAGTTAGAACTTGGCATAGTAAACCTAACCCACAAGCACCTTAGCTGCAGGTTTGCAATAAGTCAGGCACCTGGTTTGTAGGTGTTCTCTCTTCTAGGCTGAAAAGGGAACTAGATATAGGGAAATACTTGTGTAAGAGTCTGGGAGGAGTTGCTTCAACAAGGATTCAAATACTGGTAGAATTAACAAGATTATCTTCTTTCAAAAGACATTAATCAGTAGGATTTTGTCTTTCTTTTTTCTTCTTTCATGTGTTTGGAGAAATAAAGAAGTAGTGTCTACTGTAAGCAGCTATAACGTTTTTTAATGAGGTAAACTAAAAATACATACAATACCATATAATGCACTTACATCTTAGGTTGTAATTAATGCAAATTATGCAAAATTCCTATACAATGTGATTAGACTTCTGTAACACATAATTTATGGTTGAATTAACAAAGAAGCTGATTAAATGAGAAAATTAATTTCTGTTGTTATCCTGTTTTTTTTGTTATATTTTTGTTAAGAGTATATCTGAGGACTCAAAGAAATTGGATTACAAAGTTGGAGCTATGGTTAGGACTATTTATTTCACTCCTTTACCTTCTTCGGATCGGCAAACATACAGAATTGCCTCATGCTTTCTGATAACATACTGAGGAACAAGTTTCAGTAAAACAGTATGGGGCTCCTGTAATTCCAAAATATGAGCACATGGATGTTTCTCCAACTAACTAGAATACATTTTTTAAATGGCTTATTGGCCAGAAGCATTTTCTTGAGTCTTATTTAAAAGCACTTCAGCAGGTTTTCTCATACATGAATACAGAAATTGCATATATGGTTAAATCTTCTCCGTGCTTGTAATTCGAGTGGTGGAACTGAATATAAACTTTGGAATAGAAAAATAATTGGAGCTCTTTCTCATTTATTAAGAAAATATACTCTGTAAAATGATGATAAATATTCACAGACATAACTTTCATCTCTCAGACAATAAGATTCTTGATCCATGTCTGTATCTTCTTAGTTTCTCTCCCTTCTTTCTACCCCTTTCCCATGTAACCAGCTCCTAAATTCTACCAGTTTACTTCTACAATATTCTTCCTTCTCTCCTTCCCTCCCTCCTTCTTTTATTTTCTTTCTTTCTTTTCACTCTCTTTCCTTCCTTTCTGTCTTCCTCCCTTCCTTTTTCCTTTTTTCCTTCATTCCTTTCTTTATTCTTTCCTTCCTCCCTTCCTCTCTCCCTCTTTGTCTCTTCTTTCCTTCCTCCCTTTCTTCCTTCTTCCCACATTTACTGAATGCCTACTTTGGGCCGGGTGCTGAAAATACAATCGTGTTTAGAACAAGGCAGAAAAGGTCACTATTTGAAAGATGCTATTGTAATAGCCTTTAAATTTTTTATTTTCTGCAGAAATGAAATGAACTGTTCCAAATATACCAGTGCAGCCTGGCACATGGGATAATAAGAGTCTAAGAGCAGGACCAGGAGGGGAGCTTAGTTTAAGGACTACCTGCCCCCTCCCCCACTGTCACCAGCACCACTACCACTTCAGTTTCATCCTGGTGGCAGTTCTGTCCCTGGGGTGGAGATAAAACGTTCAAGTTGTTTTCATTTCCCAACTGGGTGACTTAGGGCAAGTTATTTCATCTTTCTGAGCCTCAGCTTTCTCATTTTGAGAACCAAACAACCTTCTGATAAGTTGTCTGTCCTGGGAAAAAAATGCCCTGGTCATGCTGTTTTTAACCATTAATGCCCACTGACCATTTTATTTCTCATCCTAAAGAGTAACCTACAATTCAAGTGTATTCATCAGTCTCTTGTGAGGTTTGTTATTGTGAGTCAATGTTCCAAGCCTAATTACTTTTAAGACAGAAGAAGATTAATTTTATGACTTTAAGTCTCA
>NW_012101365.1:7213169-7222030 GCF_000951045.1 Mandrillus leucophaeus | reverse complement strand
AAAAAAAAAAAAAAAAAAAAAAAAGGGAACTGTACAACCCTCTCATAGGGTTGTTGTAAGAAGAAAATGAGTTAATACATGCAGAGCACCTGGCAGTTTTCAGTAGTTGTTAGCTATTTTCGTAGGTCAATGTTTGAAGCTATAGAATTCATTCCTTAAAGCTGTATCTAAGGAAAGAAAGTAGTGGAGTTCTATCTGTTTTATGCACCTCCTTTGTGGATACCCCTCACCCCACAAGAATTCTAGAACTCCAAAGAACGTAGTTCTATGTTCTAGAACTCCAAAGAACATAGTTTAAAAACCACTGATTCTTTCAACATTTTTTATGGATTTAAAAAACAAAGGCCTAAGGCCTAGAGAGGTGATGTGACTTGTGAAACTCACACAGTCAATCATTGGCAGGGAAGTCTAATCTTGGGGCATTCCTTTTACACTTACACTATGCAAGACTATATCTTATCCTTTATGTATTCCGTTTCCCTCCACTCCCACCTCCCCTTAGCAAAGAGCCCTCCATGGTTTCATTCATTCACATATAAATATGATTAAGACAAGACCCCGCATTTGTGGAGCTCACACTCAGGAAGATAGAAACCTAACAGATAATTATGACAGAAGAGAACTGATGCAATGATAGAGGTATGCACAGGGGCACGAATGAGGGATAATTAGTCCAACCTTCAGCAGAAAGTGAAAAGATGAGTAAGAGGTAACGAGGCAAATTGTACAGTTGGGAGCATTCCTGACAGAGGGCACAGCTTGGGAAAACACACAGGGTCAGTAAATAGCATGATGTTTTTCAGAAACAGAACAGTTTCCTTTTTCCTAGTAGAACAATGTGCAAGACAGGAATGTGGACAAGGGGCCGATGAGAAAGTCAGGCATCACATGCTCGGGGTCAGATGGAGGGAGGAGGAGTGTGATGTCATGTCAGAATACCTGAGGATTGGTTTTAGTTTCTAGAACTACATATTTTAGTTTAAAGTTGAGTGGGTTTATGTTTGAGGGAAAATAGAAAAACAACCCTTGTTTCTGAAGGAGCATTAAAACAGAGCATCACCAAATGTCTGTTTGTATCTTCCGAAGTGATGAAAGAGGGAAAATTCTCCCCAACATTAGACCAGTGCAGAAATACTGAGAGTCAGCAAAACAAAGACATTGACCAATAACTCTGTGTGTTGCTGTGGTACAGATCTGCTTTGATAAATGGAGATTCAGCCATGAGGAGAGTTGCCAAATACTGTTCAAAGCTACCTTGGTTAGCAGAACTTGTACTCTATTTCTACCTAAGAACAAATTTCTCAAATCAGATAAGGCCAGGGGAAGGAAGGAGAGCATCAGGATAAATAGCCAATGCATGTGGAGCTTAATACCTAGGTGATGGGTTGACAGGTAGAGCAAACCACCATGGCACACGTTTACCTATGTAACAAACCTGCACATCCTGCATATGTATCCCGGAACTTAAAATTAAATTTAAAAAATCAGATAAGGTACATTTCTGCAGAGCTTGAGGAGAGACACCTAATGGATAGCTTAATTCTGATCACATGTGGTAACTGGCAGTTTGAGGTACCCTGGTCCTGGGGTCTGCAGGACCTTCTTCATTGTGGCTGAGGGCTGGCGAATGTACCTACGCAGAGAGAATGAAGGGGCCTCTGTGGCTGTGACAAGGAGTCCTGGCAGCTAAAGCCTATTTATTAGTGTATCTACTCCACCCCTGCTGTTATATTAATATAATGAATTGTTCACAGGTGCATCAAATGAGGTTTAGATGATCACTCGGAGCTTTGTTACCCAAACAGGCCAAATTAGGAAGAGCAGATGCATCAGGCAAACTAGAGTCCCATAGCAAAAGCATAACACTTGAATTAATGAAGGTCGGAGCTCACATTTGGCCTTGATGGCCTTCACAGCAAGGGGATTCAGCCCTCTGTTTAACTCTTGCTTGCCAGGAAGTGCTCGTTGCCTTCATTTCTGTGTGGATAGGATGGATGGGTTGAGTGTCCAGTGGAAATGGTCTTCTCCCTCCAAATAAGAATAAGAATAAGAGTAATGGCACCTATGGATTAGGTTTTACCATATGGTTTTCCCTGCACATGTAAACTCCCAAACAAGGTGATGGGGATGAATGAGGGCTGAAATTCATCCTCTGTTATGCTCACCAAACTGTGTGCCCTGAATGAGCTGCATCCTCTGGAGGAAGGAATATCTTTTTCTAAGTATCACAACTAATGGTTTGTTCGCTCAGCTAATGGTGCTCTCCAGCCTTTGCACATTTCCAGAAGGAGGGCCTTTTTCTAATCCTCACAAAAAGGCCCTATGAGCTACTGATATTCCCACAAATATTATCCCTCATCTTTGCAACACCAATGTAAGGTGGGCATAGTGTTAGGATCCCTGTCTTACAGATTAGAAAACTGAGGACCAGGAAGGTGAAGCAACACAGTGATAGTTACTCATGGCAGAACAAGAATTTGATCAAATGCTGAAACAAATTCCACTTCCCTTGATGCCTTCAACTAAAATAGTGTCTTCTCCTCAACTCTAGCTCCAGGAAGAAGAATGAGAAAGGGGAGAGAGGATATGTGGGCAGAGTGGCATGAGAGGAGCATTGGCTCAGTAGTCAAGATATCTAAGTTTGATCTTTGTTCTGTGTAATTTGCTTTGGATCGTGGATCTGGTGGCTGTTCTGAGTCTCTGTTTCTTCCTCTGTAAATTTAGGGTTGTACTAGATGGTGATCTCCAAGGTCTCTTCTAGTTTAATATCTAAGAAATCCAATGAGGTTTTCCTTTGGTTTATTTTTTCATAAGATAATATTAAGAATACAAAAACTCCATGTATTTCAGAGGGCAATCTGGCCACACATACCAAAACCCATAAAAATGCTCATGCATACTCTTATACACAATACTTACAATTTTGGAGAATGTCCCAAGGAAATTATTAAAAAGAAGAAGAGAGCTCTGAATGCAAAATTGTGGCATTCGTCACCATGACAAACTGCAAACATCTAATACCCCACAGTAGGAGAATGGTTACATAAATTGTAGCATACATATGTGATAGGATGGTTTTCCATCATAACAATAATATTTCAAATGCTTTGAGTATTGGTGATAACTTTTCAAGTAAAAATATGCATATGTATTTATGAAATAAAATGAAGTGAAAAACATGGAGTTTAAAATTATAGGTAAATTATGTCATAAGTGTAGAAACCATTCACAGATTGATTGAAAGAGAACACAACATGAAATAGTTTACTTTGGTAATAGGTTCATGAGTAATTTAGAAAAATTAAGTTTATAATTTTTAAAAGTGATTATTATCACTTTGATCAGTTAAAGGTTTTCATCAAAACTTTCTAACGTGTTTCTCTTTTGATTATACAAGTAATACTCATTATATAAATTTTAAAATTCAAAATAACTATAAAGAAAGAAAATCATTCAAATTCCACTCATCAGAGGCAAAAGATTTTGGCCTTTTTCTGGTCTTTAAACATCAATTTTGGTTTTCTTTTACATAGATACATTGCACTCTCTAAGTCTGAATCTTGTTCAGCTTTTTCATTCGTTGATTTTATATCATATTTTAATATGTCATTAAAAAGGTTTGTAAACATGAATAATGCATAATTTAATACATCACTTAATTCCAACTCTGTTAGATATTTATATTGTTTTTAACATTATGCCAAATAGTCTTAACATGGTTTTTATAATGTATAAATCATTGTCCAGATTTTGGATTATTTGCTTATGATAGAGTCCTAGAATGCAAGAGTAAATACCTTTTGTTTCAAACCAAAGCTTTTTATTCCTGAGCTTTATATTTAATGAATTTGGAAGTTAGTAAAAGTTACTCTTTAAGGATTTTTTTTTTCTCAAATAGGAGTACTTGAATGGCGTATTTTTTGAGTCCTTGCACATTTACCTGTTGCTATCATACATTCAATAATTTAAGTTGGACCTATTTGCCTTACAGGAATAAACAGAGATATGGGTGTTTATAGTAAAGTTTATAATACCGTTCTCTTTATAACCATAAAAAAGAATAATTTAAATGAGCAACAACAAAGCATTAGTTAAATAGTTCATGATACAATGGACTACTATAGAAATGTTTTAGAATACTTAACATTAGAAAATATTCATGACACATTGAGCAAAAAAATTACAAAAGAATATATATAGTATGTATACATATATGCTACAAATAAATCTATGTAAATATACTCACATATGAAATATATTACTGGCAGGGGAGCACAAACACAAACACCAAAATATTTGCCACAATTTGTTAGGGAGGCAACATAAACCACCTTTCTTTCTAGGCTCTATGTAGGTGTGAGTCTGTTGTTATTGATTTCACCTAAAGTAGAGCAAGTTTTTCTCATTCATAGGCCCAAACTGGGGGTCATTTTGCTCTTTGTTTTTCTCTCAGCAAAGTTTTTCTCAATTATATCTTTGATGGTTGCTTCTGTTTTAATTCTTCTCATTGGCTCCTTGGACAATTCTGTAATCCTTAGGCTGGATTTTTCTCTGCTGTCCTCCTTCTTTCCCTTTCTTATTTTCTTTCTTGGGAGTTTAAACTGCTTGTATTATTTTTCCACCTCTGGGAGTTTTCACATCTCTGCTTTTCATCACAAAATTCCATTGTTCCCAGTGTCAGTTCTGTTCTTTTACCACTTCCAACGCAGACTTTCATTTTACGGTTACATTTTAAGTTCACCTCCATCCATCCTCTCTTCTTCTGGCTTTTCTCTTCCCTTTCATGGAGATCTTATTTTTCTGTATACATTGAGAATGCCAAATGGATTTTCCAAAATTACTTCTAATAGAGATCCAGCAGCAGATAATTTTCAGAAGTCTTCTGAATACATCATTCCTGTTCCCTTGTTCTATAGCACTTTTTTCACTCCCACATTGATTCTGTTTGCCTGTGTGATCATCCTTTAACAGAAGAGATCTATTCAGACCTAGTTTTTGCTAACAAATGTTGTATGTGAATGGCTCTTGACCCAATTTCTGTCCATTGCCATGCTGGTCAGATTTCCCTAACAGATCTGTATCTAGTTGACAGATTGGTGCACACAGTTCTTGGTCCAGTTCTCCTGTCTACCACATGTTTGTGAAATGCTGAACTGAAGCAGGCTGTTTCTTCTCCTCCCTCCTTAAGGGAGAAGGGTCTCTGATACTCTGATAAGATGAAGTGTAGATGAGGACCAGTGCTCAGGATTTGCTGCTACAGGATTCCTTGTTTCTTAGTCTACCATCTCTGCCAATTTTATAATTTCACTTCTGAAAATGGGGCCTCCCAGAATTCATCACATTGCCATTAATATTTTGTTTTTCTTCCTGATTCCAATTTTGTTTGTCCTTTTATTCTGGGAGTTATGATTTGGAGAGGTTATAAAAAGAGAATTCTGACATGGAAGGTTAGAAATGGCATTCTGAGTTCTACTTTTATCTTTCAAAAATGGGTCCAGTTTGGGAGAGGGATGTCTGCCCCGTTTTCAACTTGATACAGGTCAGAAATTTCAGAATCAAAGAGGAGATAACTAAGAAGGCCAGAAGAAGCATCTTTCTTAGAGTCAGAAAGGCATCACACTGTTGGAACATTATATTTTAAAATAATTCAATGTTTGTGGTTAATGTGCAAATCTTAAATACTTTTTGTTACTATCTTGATACTGATTATTGGTATATTTTATGAGGCTTTTTTTTTCTGCCTTTGTTAGAAGATTGAGAGAAGCTTCCTCCAACTACTTTTCAAATACTGTTTTAAACCACAATCCTCTGGCTATTAAAATTTACTAATAGCTTTGTTTTAATATTGAGTATAAATGCAAATCTATCAAGCATTTTTATTTTAAATTTACTTTATGCTTTGAATTCTAATATGGAGCCTATTCCTGGTGATCAGAACCTCAAAGCCAACAACATCTGCAATCTTTCTGATTATGACTGATTTGATTTCTGTGCCAGTGTTAGTCTCTGTTAATGGTTTAGAGATGCTGTGCTTTTGAGTAATTTTCAGCAATTTCTTCATTGAAAACTGAGTAACCATTGGCAGCTTTGACTGCCTTTTATAAAAAAACTGTTGAAAAAACTGACTGTTTAGCTTAGAAAAGAGAAAAACGAAATACCTGAGCACTGATCTTTTACTATTTGAAATACTGCTGTGCATAAGAGAAGAAGCTCACTCTGTACGATCCTAGGAAGCAGACCTTATGTGGCAATATGTGGATGTTACAGGGAAATGAGTCCTAATGTTAGATTGTATGTTCCTAAAGGATCCTGTTAGCTTTTGTTCATTGCATCCACAGCATAAAACACAGTGCCTTAACCACAGTAGATATTCAATAAATGCTTATTGAGTAAATGTTGTTAATAGTTTCAAAGACACTTTTTGATAATGAATTCAGTCAGAGAATGGACCATCATCCAACAGCAATGTTCTGCAAGAACTCCCTGACTAGAGATGATAGATATATTAAATCATCCCAAGGTTTCTTCCAACTCTAAGTTCTGTGGCCCTGGGCCCCAGCTGAAGATTAGGAGAGAGGTCTTTTCTCTTTATTACATATTCAACAGGATTATGAACGATGCAGCTTGGTGATGCGGAGTCTAGGGCCCTGCCTTCTAGACCCAGTTTAGCTGGCTATGCTACCTTGGGCAAATAGCTTCACTGTGATGGAGAAACCATGCCTATTGCAATAATTTATGTCTCCATTGCTTGTCTGTTTGTTAACACTGGTGTCCTAAGTGATTTCCTGCCTCTAGACACTCTTATCTAATTCACTCCCCACACTGTTGTTTGAGGGATCTTACTAAAACCTACTCTAATCGTAGCATTCCTCTCTTTGAAACTCTTCTCCATAGCCTACAAAGCCTGAACTCCCTTGTAATAATTAAGAGAGAAGGCTCCAGCATCAGACTCCACAAGTTTAGATTTTGATGCTGTTTATTCCCAGATGTATCTCAGTTTCCTCATCTGTAAATTTGGGATAATAAATATTGCTACCTCAGGTCTGTGAAAATTAAATATCAAACACAGCATCTGATCTATAGACAGAAAAGTTGGCTGCTCCACTAAATGACCCATCCCTTCCTATTCAATCTCATCCCTGCTACACCTAGGAACTATTTACATGCCAAGCATAACTACTTCCATGCAAAGTCCTCTGCACATGCCAAGCAATGGTCCTTATCTTTGAACATGCTTTTCCCTCTACCTGAAATCTCATTGGCACTTCCTCTGGGTTGAGGTTAACTTTCACCTTTTGAATCCAACTCTGTGTCTCCTCTTCCTTCCCTAATTGTCCTCTCCCTATTAGATAAAGTTGCCCTCTCTCCTTTGTGCCAATTACTGTTCTTTTCATGTATCATTATTAAAGCACTTACAGCACAATATTGAAAGTATTTTACTATATTCCTCCTTCTCTACCAGACTGATATCTTTTTGAAGATAGAGATTTCTTTTTGTTTATTGATTTTAGAATCCCCAGTGCTCCGCTTAATTACTGTAGGCATATAGTAAAGGTCTGTTAAGTGAGTGAAAGGTTTCTGGGGTCTTTAGCCACAAAAGTAACTTTTCCTCCCAGTCTGGAGAACTATCTTCGACAACCTGTCACATTGACTTATGGAGACTTCTTCATTCTCCTTTATAACTCCACTTTTTTTTTTTTTTTTTTAATTTTAGGTTTAGGGGTACATGTGCAGGTGTGTTACATAGGTAAACTCGTGTCACGGGGGTTTATTCTACAGATTATGTCATCACCCAGGTACTAAGCCCAGCACCCAATAGTTATTTTTTTCTGCTTCTGTCCCTTCTCCCACCCTCCATCCTCAAGTAGACCCCAGGGTCTGTTATTCATTTCTTTGTGTTCAGGGGTTCTCATCATTTAGCTCCCACTTAAAAGTGAGAACACGCAGTATTTGGTTTTCCGTTCCTGTGTTAGTTTTCTAAGTATAATAGCCTCCAGCTCCATTCATGTTGCCGCAGAAGACATGATCTCATTCTTTTTTATGGCTGCATAGATGCCATGGTGTGTATGTACCACATTTTCTTTATCCAGTTTGTCGTTGATGGGCAATTAGGTTGATTCCATGTCTTTGCTATTGTGAATTATAACTCCCCTTTCAAGGTGGTTGAGAATGGGCTCTGTGAATATAAAATGGGAATGACCAGGAACCACATTCACTATAATTCATCTGAACATCTAAAGAACAGAAGTTAGAACTTGGCATAGTAAACCTAACCCACAAGCACCTTAGCTGCAGGTTTGCAATAAGTCAGGCACCTGGTTTGTAGGTGTTCTCTCTTCTAGGCTGAAAAGGGAACTAGATATAGGGAAATACTTGTGTAAGAGTCTGGGAGGAGTTGCTTCAACAAGGATTCAAATACTGGTAGAATTAACAAGATTATCTTCTTTCAAAAGACATTAATCAGTAGGATTTTGTCTTTCTTTTTTCTTCTTTCATGTGTTTGGAGAAATAAAGAAGTAGTGTCTACTGTAAGCAGCTATAACGTTTTTTAATGAGGTAAACTAAAAATACATACAATACCATATAATGCACTTACATCTTAGGTTGTAATTAATGCAAATTATGCAAAATTCCTATACAATGTGATTAGACTTCTGTAACACATAATTTATGGTTGAATTAACAAAGAAGCTGATTAAATGAGAAAATTAATTTCTGTTGTTATCCTGTTTTTTTTGTTATATTTTTGTTAAGAGTATATCTGAGGACTCAAAGAAATTGGATTACAAAGTTGGAGCTATGGTTAGGACTATTTATTTCACTCCTTTACCTTCTTCGGATCGGCAAACATACAGAATTGC
>NW_012101365.1:7185115-7211749 GCF_000951045.1 Mandrillus leucophaeus | reverse complement strand
AAAAAAAAAAAAAAAAAAGCAGAGAGAGACTAAATCCTAAGCTCTAAACAATAGCTTAGGATGATTTATTCAAGGTAAGTACCATCTCATGGGGCCTATGGACAGCTGGTCAGTCTCTCTTGGGATGATACTCTGGAAGAATGTGCCATCTCTCAAACTTTCCCAGGTGGCTGTGAGGGTCACATGCAATAATGAATGAAACAGGGGCTTTGTAAATTATAAAACACTTTGTGTAATAAGGTTCTAAAGGAACCTTACCGGTACAAGCCTCAGTTTTAGCACGCAAAACAGATTGGATCTTCCAGCGTACGATGAGATGCTAGGGTAAAGTGATCGCTCAGAAAGAGTTCCAGTTAATAATTCCACTCCCCCTACAAGGAGTTTCACCCCCTCCCCGAAAAAAGACAGGAAAAAGACTTCATTTTTCATGTCAAATCCTCCCTGCTGATTCCGTGAAGGCCTGGAAACAGCAGGTAACAATGTATAAGTGACTTTGAATTAAGACTGAACTCTCTGCGTCCTTCGCTTCTCCCTCAAATGTGGAATGATTTTCTAAGAATTTAATTATCTAAGAACACAGCATCAAAGCTGTTAGACCCTTGTTAATGTTAATTCAAACTTAATGTGCATGAGATTTAGAGATCTTGGATACAAGGAAAATGATTTCAATTTAAATAGCCTTCTTTGTCCTACACATCACAAAACATCTTTTAACACAGGTAATTTTAAAAAATAAAATACTATAACCCAGGTCTCTCCCACTAAAAAAGATTCTCACTATGGAGACATCGGACGCTGTACAAACCAGCAGGATGCGATAGAACAAACATGGGCTTTGGTGCCTTAGAAACTTAAGTTCAAATCTTAAAGGTTCACCTTGTCCATGTGTCTGTGGGCAGAGGCTTAATGTCTTTGAAGCTCAGTAAGCTAACCTCACAGCAAGGACTCCCAGAGCTAAAGACAAGAGGGTAAGGAGGGGATTGCCGAAGTGAGACAAATGCAGGGGTGTGTCAAAGCTGGTGGTCTTGGTGGAATCTGGGGCCAAGAATCAGCTGGCCCATCCAGGGCAAGGAATACACTGTAAGGAATGCTGGCAGGAAGGATTTAACAAGTCCATTGAGTTTCATGACCTGCGATTCAATCTGGCCGATACGAAAGAAGAAACAACTTTTTCAGAAAACAATTGTTTTAAGAGCATAAAAGAAAGCCATTTTAAGTGAAATGTCTATTGCACATGTTAACTGTGGGATGATTAGGTAACAGAAACCAGCCAGTCTTACTGGAACACATTTATTTCAAAAGTGTGAGATAAGGTCTGTGACACAATAATTCTTTTGATGGACGTACAGGAATGATCAGTTCATTGTAAGCCACTTTAAGTAAGTTGAAGTTCGTTGTTTTAAAAGAGTGAAATTAGCACATTTGAAATTGGATCAACAAAGAAGGTTTGTGTGTTTATAATTAACTGTAAATCAGCACCCCAGACCGCACATGTTTCATTCATGTTTTGAAGATAATTCGAGATGTCCACCATGGTATAAAAGTGATCCTGCCTCATTAACACCTTACATTTGTATAGTCTCTGAGCAATACTGACATTGAAACAAATCTGTGACATAGTAGGACAGAATTTGTTCTCCTTTTAATAAACACATGATTTCAATCTCTCTTTAAGAGGCTAGTTGACTTATTCAGACCTACATAGTAAAGTTGTAGAGCCTAAACAAGAAACCAGAATTCTGATTCCAGATTATTTTTTTTTTCAGCAAAAAAGTATTTCAAAGGACCCACCATAAGCTAAATTATTTGGAAAACTATTTCTCTTCTCATAACACCAAGTTTCTCTTCACCATGATTCCCTGAATTCATAGTCCAGTGTACCCTCTTCTTTGCCCTTCTGCCATCAAGAATTCTATTCATAAAATAATATCGAGTGTCAGTCATTTACACTTTAGTGTGAATTTAAGCCAAGGTGGTCTTTCTTCCGTAGTCTTTTACATTTCAATCACTATCTTCTAGTACAGTAATAGAAAAGTTTTGTGCCTTACAAAAAGGATTTCAGGAGCATAAATAGCTTTAATAGTTTTGGATAAGGGACTTCTTCTAAGAGCTTCCAGTGAAAAATAACCTGGTATACATCTATGAGCCTAATATATAAAACGTCCTTTACACAAGATAGTAAGCTTTCTAAAGGATGGAATCATAGCTGTCTTGTTAGCTATTATGTCACCAGTGGTTGGATACAGAGCCTGCTATGTAGTTAATGCTCTAAACAATTCTAGAATCAATAAAACTAACCTAACAAATATAGCAAGTGATGCCAAATATGTCACATTTTCATAAACTGGGTAAAGATAATAGACACAAAATGACATATTCTAAAGAGTTTTCCAGCCTTTGGTAGGATTGGAAAATAATCTCTAAAGACACCAAAAAAATTGACCATCTACCTGGGAGTCACTTATGAAATTAGGTAAAAAAGAGATTAAAATGGCTGGACACAGTGGCTTACACTTATAATCCTGGCATTTTGGGAGGCCAGGGTGGGGGGATTTCTTGAGGCCAGGAGTGTGAGACCAGCCTGGGCAACATAACAAGACGCCATCGCTACAAAAAAAAATTAGCCAGGTGTGGCAGAGTGCACCTGTAGTCCCAGCTACTTAGGAGTCTGAATCAAGAGGATCTCTTAAGCCCTAGAATTTGAGGCTGTATGTGAGCTGTGATTCACACCACTGCACTCCAACCTGGGTGACAGAGTAAGACCATGTCAAGAAAAAAAAAAAAAAAAAAAGCAGATACAGATAGAGACTAAAATGATAAAGAAGGGGTCAGAGACTCCACTAATGTGGTGACAATATGGTTCTTTATAAGGCAACACACCCAGAGTTTGTTTGTTTTTTGTCACTATTTCAATGTCATATTTGCATGTTTTTATAATGTCACAGAACAAGTAGAACCCTGACTTAGGTTTCATGTTCTATCATATTTCTTTGATTTACACATTTCTCCTTTGAAGTGTGGGATCGTTATGTTGGGCTGTTAGATGGGGTCATGTTACAATAATGGGCAGGGGCAAGTTGTGCCTCTTCTCCTGATACTTGGTCATAACCTTTAAACTCCAGATGAGATGGGGTGAATGTTTACTCAAGACAAATGGAAATGCTGTTGTTCAGGAGGAATCAAAATCCAAGTCCAAAGTCGAGCACAGAAAAGAAAGTGTGACCATGGGAAAATGAGCCTTGGGGTTAGATTTGGGAAAATGAACATGTAACCAACGTTTGGAGCATAAAATCAATGAAGTTAAGTAATTTAGGACTGAGGTCAATAACAGTGTAAGGCTTATACTTAATCAGTGTTACCTGTGTGTGTGTGCATCTATGTGTGTGTGTGTGTCAGAGTTGCTATTTGCTACACTTGCTATTGTGAAGGAGGAGGACAGATCAAATCGTGTCCTATATTGGTTTTTATTTCATGCCAGTAAGACTTCAAAATAAATAGACATACTCCACTTCTTGAAGGCAAGTACAATGTCTTGATCAACAATTTATTCTTTGTTGAGTGTAACAGATGCATAACAAATATTTATTGAATTAATAAATCCATCAAAGGTGACAAATCCTGTGATTATTTGTTCGATAAAATAATTTAACAATCAAATGTTGTTAGTTACAGATTGAATTATTCTGAATATAACTCTCCAAGTTGCTGAAGGATTTTTTTCCATCTAACTAGATTATTGTCTAGTAGGGAAGAGTACTTTGTGTTGTTGCTCAACTGGTTTAAGTTTTTCAATGTTTTGTATTTTATTTCATCACAAGGACAGAGATAAAATCAAAATCTAATTTCAAAGCACATTTCATAAATGAGTGTGGAAAAATATGACAACTGAGCACTTATACTACTTCACATATGTACCCTTGTGCAGCTATTTAGACTGCCTAGGGCATATAGTGTGCTATTTCTACAAAGTATTAGGTTATTGGGAAATTTAGGATTTGTCAAGATTCCTAATTATCTAAGAATACTTAATGATTGTCACCGGGGTGACTCAAGGAGGCTGCCCGCAATCCTTCAGCTTGACGTTTTCCCAGAAGCAATCATAAATACAGTGGGGATCCTTTGCAATTGCAATTATGTTTTTAGGGACTGGTTATAGGAACAATTTGTTCCCTATTTATTTGCCTGCCTCATTCCAGGAGGTTTTTGAGGAGGCAAGTTGAGTTATGCGTGGACTTTCCTGCCATCATTGTTTCTTTCAGGGAATGTAGAACAAGAATCCTAAAATGTAGACCAAATCTTAGCACTTCTTCACCAAGAGCCTTTCAATGACTTCTCTCTGACCACAACCTAAAGGAGTTGTGCCTGGCTGGCCACTGATGTGTGAGGGGATCTTGATAAGAGATGCTGCTGCGGGATAGGTAAGACTCACCACAGAGGGCCTCTACGCCAGGTCAAGGAGACTACATTTTCTCTTGTAGGCACTGGGGAACCATTACACGATTTGAAATAAAGGCGTGTTATAATCAGATTGGGGTTTCACGGTGTGTAACCATCATATAATATTTTTCTCTGGGAATTTGGATCTTTACTGACCTTTCTGAAAATAAAGCCCACAGAAGGAGCAAATCTTCCTCTAAAAACTAATGACATATATTGAGGGAGTAACAGAGTACAAATGTGAGCACGACTAAAGGTACCATGTTTCTATCTCACGTGGACAGTAGCCACACAGCTGCCCAGAGAGAGATAAGTCTGTGCGAGGATCTCTCTCTTTGGAAGTTTTTTAAGAATCTTAAGAGGGTGATCAGAGTGATCAGAGTCACTGGAAAGGAATTAGTTGGACTGATTCTTTGAGCTGTAAAAACGTCCAGTGGACCAGTCACTAAGAGAGTTTTGTCCTCATAGACTCACAGAGGCTTCTTCTTTTGAAGACTTGCAGATCACTCTCCCATCCCAAATGCGTCTCTTTGAGGAGGGGGTATGTAAAGCATTCAGTGGCCATCTCTATTATAGGACTCAGGGCATTATTTTGCAAAACCTATCTGTTATCTTCCATTATTCTGTGAGTTACTTTGGAACAGAACTAGTATGTCATTCCTTTATTATCAGTGCCTAGCACAGTGTGTCATTCACGTGGAAGGTACTTGGGAAAGTTTTTTGATCAATGAACATATGACTGATAAAAATATGGATCTTATAAATAAAACCAGACCTAGTTGTTCAGAGAAATAGATTCTAAGGGATATTTTGAAGGCTCCAGTCCCAAGGATACTTAAGGATATAATGGATAAGCTTACATAGGTGTGAGTAATTAAAAATCAATGTGCATTTTTTCATCCTCAAGAGAAACAAACACAGGTACTCCCTTGTTCTCCTTCCTGCCAAACTCCAGGAAACCACTAATCTACTTTCCGCTCTACAGATTTACCAGTTCCAAATATTTCATATAAATACAATCATACAATAAATTAAAAAAAAAAAAGAATCACCGTGCAGGTGGGAACGTGACTAAACAACCTTCTGGGTTCCTCCAGCTAAAACTGGATTCTCTAAAATTAGTCATATGTAATAACTTCAAAAAATAGGCCAAATTCTAGCAATACAGTTTATTTTATAGACAGCTATTAACATGGATTAATGGTGCATCTACAGTGAAGATGGAACTACTAAGGACATAATGACAAAAAAGAACCTGAGTTTTATAATCAGATGATGTAGGCCGGAATAAATGCTCATTAAATTCGCACTTGAATGGCTGTGTAGGTAGATAAGTGAGTGACAAACTGGTCAAGTTACTTACCTGAAATCATAAAATGGGATGGGTGAAATAAACACAGATAATCTGATTCCTAGAGCTACACTGTCCATTCCCATACAGAGAAAGAAGAAGGAAAGACTGATTTGGAATATTCCTTTTGTATTGATAGAAAGAGATGCAGTTTTTTTGGTTTTTGTTTGTCTTTGTTTTTGTTTTTGTTTTGTCGTGTACCATTATGTAGGAGAGCATTAAACCTAAACCAGAATCATCAGAAAGTCCTCAAATGGAGTTATCCCTAAGTCAGAAATTAAGTGGGAAAGGTTAGTTCTGAAGTGAGTTGGTTTATTCCATGCGTTTTAACATATTTTGGGTGAATTCTTAAATGAAGAGCTAATGCCTGATAAGCTGCTTAAATATTTGAACATCAAAAATGAAATCATAATTAAATCAAGTAAAATGTAGTATAGTAAATGTCTATCTAATGTCAATATTCTCTCTTGGAGTCCTTGGAATTTGAATGGATAAAATTTTTTATCTTATGATTCTTGGGATTTGGCTCAATATATTATCAGTGCAGACCTACACATACTAACTAGTTTAGTGACAATAAATGCTGGGGTCTTTATAGATAGTAGCAATGTACCAAATGATTCTAATTAGAATGATGGTATTGTACTTGTGGAAGACACACTAGTAGATGATGGTATGGGAACTATATGAGTAAATACAATTTCCTCAGCCTGAGTTTGCTGTATGACCTTGGGCTAGTCAGATAACTCTTCTCAGTTCTACTATTTTCATTTTTAAAAGTAGGAATTTGCCTAGTTTCGTCTTTAAGTTGCTTCTTCATATGTATGCTCTAAAAATATTACATACCCATAGCTTTTTTTTTGTTTTTTTTGATACGAATTCTCACTCTGTCACCCAGGCTGGAGTGCAGTGGCGCAATCTCGGCTCATGCAAGCTCCGCCTCCCGAGTTTGCCATTCTCCTGCCTCAGCCTCCCAAGCAGCTGGGACTACAGGCGTCCGCCACTACGCCCGGCTAATTTTTTGTATTTTTAATAGAGACGGGGTTTCACCGTGTTAGCCAGGATGGTCTCTATCTCCTGACCTCGTGATCCGCCTGAGGCCTCGGTCTCCCAAAGTGCTGGGATTACAGGTGTGAGCCACCGCGACCGGCACCCATAACATTTTTAAATGCTTATTTTTGTAAAATGAGTCTCATTTCAGTATAAGGTAATGAATAATAATAAATAAATAATAAATAATTTTCAGGATAAGTTAATAAAACTCTAAAAATATTATATACCCATAACATTTTTAAATGCTTATTTTCGTAAAATAAGTCCCATTTCAGTGTAAGTTAATAAATAATTTGGCCGGGCACGGTGGCTCATGCCTGTAATCCCAGCACTTTGGGAGGCCGAGGTGGGCGGATCACCTGAAGTCGGGAGTTCGAGACCAGCCTGACCAACATGGAGAAACCCTGTCTTTACTAAAAAAAATGCAAAATGGACGGGCGTGGTGGCACATGCCTATAATCCCAGCTACTAGGAAGGCTGAGGCAGGAGAATCGCTTGAACCTGGCAGGCGGAGGTTACGGTGAGCTGCGATCGTGCCATTGCACTCCAGCTGGGCGACAAGAGTGAATCTCTGTCTCAAATAATGATAAAAATAATAATTTGAACACCAACTGTTTTGTATTTACTGTGGTGAGTTCTGCTATATAATGATGAATGTATACAACTTTTCTTTGATGAACACTCATTCATTTGTTCATTCATTCAACATATTAACTGACCAGCCCTAGGAATATATAGATGACAGTATTAGTATCCCAGGGCTGCTGTAACAAACTACCACAAACATGGTGACTTAAAACAACAGACGTATTCTCTCATAGTTTTGCAGGACAGAAATCTGAAATCCAGGGATGACATCCCTATGCTCCTTCTGAAAGCTCTATGGGAGAATTATTCCTTGCCTCTTCTGGCTTCTGGTGGCTGCAGGTGTTCCTTGGCTTGTGGCCACATCACTCCACTCTCTGCCTCTGCAGTCACCTTACCTCTTCCTCTTCTCTCTGTTTCTTCTGTGTGTGTCTTTAAGGATACTTGTGATTGGATTTAGGGCTCACCTATATAATCCAGGATCATCTCCTCATCTCATGATCCTAACTTAATTAGATTTGCAAAGATTCTTTTTTTCAAATTCAGGTTAACAGTCACAGATTCAACCCACTATAGTGACCAAACAAACACAAAAATAACAAGCAGATGAAACATTCTTTTGTCCTGATGAAGCTTATAAGCTATTGGGGGAAATAGACATTAAGCCAAGACATAATTGTAAAATATGATCATTCTTTTTATACAGTAATAAACATATAGCTATAAATTCTGTTTAGATCTATTAATGGAAATTACAGAATATTTTGAATTATTATAACAAAGGGACCTTGCTAAGGATGGAGGTCAGGTCAGACCTCTCTGAACAAGTGACATTAAAGGGGAACATCAAGAGTTTATAAGAGTAGGTGCCTGGGGAGAAGCCACTGGAGGGATGGGGGAGACTATTCCAAGCAACAGAACATTCTTTCCAGGACCTTGAGGTGGGAATCCTGCAGAAGTGAATGAGGGCCACTGTAGCTGGGGTATAGGGAACAGGGGGCACATGGAGTAAGCTGATGATGGGTGATGGGGCAGATGATAGAAGGCCTGGAAAGACTTCATCAAGATTTTAGAAACCCAAGTGCAATGAGGAACCTTTGATGTGTTTTCAGCATGTTATCATCAGGGTCTAAATTATGTTTCGAAACTGCTACTGTGACTAATATTTGGAATACATGTTATAGAGAAGCAAGAGTGCAAACAGGGAGAAGGAAGTACTCAGCAAGAGATGGCTATGGCTTGGTCCAGGCTCAAGGCAGAAGAGATGATGGAGGTGAACAGCTTTGAGTTATATGTTGGGGTTACATGTTGGAGGTGGGAATTCCCAAGGACTGGCTATAACGGAATGAAGCAGAGGGAAGCTGCAAGGATGCCTTCTAGTCTGTTGGAGGCCAGGCATTTAACAAGTATGCTCATAACAAGGGGATTAATAATGATTAAGTAATACAGATGAGAGAGCAAGTAATAGTGCCTGGAACAGAGTTGGAGTAGGTTGGTAGTGCCAAAGAAGCTACATTTGAGTTGGGCTTTGAAGAACGTTAGGTCAAGTAGTAAGAAAGATCATTTCATGAAGATGAAGAGGCATAAGGAAAGACATCCAGAGATATGAAAGTGCATGGTATGCTCAGGGAGCAAGGAGAAACCTTGAAGAGGCACGGCACATGAATGTGTTTCGAGCAGCATCTCTTTTAGATGGCCCTTCTTTGTTTCTCATGGTCCTTTGGTCATAGTACTATCTCAGTCCCCCCTATGACCTGGGGCTTCCTACTACAAACCCATGTGAACTGGCACACAACCAGGAACTACAGAGTCATATATCCCTAAACTGCATAAACATTGTGATTGATGGAATAATTCCAGATATGGAAGGTTCCCAATGATTAAGTGTCCTCTTTTAGAATTTGGCAGGATGTGTTAAATTATTTCTGGAAGAAACATTATGTACCCATGGTAGACTTGTTTAATTGTATTTAAAAATGAGCACCCAAGATTTCAGGCTCTTTTTTCAGGGTTGAGAGAAGCGCTGGTGGGGTAGGAGAGTGCTGTAGCAGGTAATGGGAGAAAGAGTGAAGGAAATGCCTGAAGTAAGGGTGGGTAGGACACATTATGCAACCTTCCTTCTGCTATCAGAATGATGTATCTACTACAAAAATTTGACCCTATCCCCCAAGTGTTCAAAATCCTTTGACAGTTTCCAATCACCTTCATAGGCAGCTTCTAAAATAGTTTCCATTGATACACATGTGGCAAATGACACTCACAGGGGTGGCACTCCTCCGTGGGGAATGCCCAGGGACATTGACACTTCTGGGCATCCAAGCTGTGTCTTTCTACCCTTTCTCTCTCTGGAGAACATAATATGAAAACACAAAAGGATGAGAGTAACATTTTCATAGGAATAACCTTGAAACCAATCTTCTATAATATGCCAACCAAGTAAATGTTTGCAAACACAGGAAATTTTATGATTAGTGACTATTGGTTGTAAAAAAGAAATTCTCACTCAAATACAATAAGTACCAATGTCTTAATGCTTATCTGGCATATTCAAGGTCATTATTTTAGAAAGTTTGAATACCAGGATTGTCAGCAGTGTTGCCAAAGTCTTTCATGGCTTTACTCTGGAATGTGGTGTGCTTGTTATCCCAAGGATCGCTTTTCTAGAGACAGCTGATTGAATCGAAGAGAGAAATCCATGTCCAAATTAATGATTACTGCTTCGAACTCTACTACTGACAGCTACTGATTTATTACATTACCATATACCAAGTAGTATGACATTCTAACAAATATCATTTTATTTAACAATTAAAACAGACACTGGAATCAGCTACTATTAACCCCATTTTACAATTATTATTATCCCCATTATTATCTCAGATAAGTGCAGCTGAGAATTGAGGAACTCAACCAAATTCACACCTTCACAGTGTCAGAACTAAGATTAGAAGTGAGCCTATACAACAATTATATGAAAAATGCTCAGCATCACTAATCATTAGAGAAATGCAAATCAAAGCCATTCAATAAGATACCATCTCACATCAGTCAGATGGCTATTATTAAAAAGCGTAACAATAACAGATGCTGGCAAGGCTGTGGAGTAAAGGGAACACTTACACACTATTGGGAATGTAAGTTAGTTCAGTCACTGAGGAAAGCAGTTGGAGATTTCTCAAGAACTTAAAACAGAGCTACCATTTGGCCCAGCAATCCCATTACTGGGTATACACCTAAAAGAAAATAAATTGTTCTACCAAAAAGACACCTGCACTCATATGTTCATCACTGTGATAGTCACAATAGCAAAGACATGGAATCAAACTAGGTGCCCACCAATGGTGGACTGGATAAAGAAAATAGATAGCGGCTGCGCACAGTGACTCACACCTGTAATCTCAGCACTTTGGGAGGCTGAGGCAGGCAGATTGCTTGAGCTCTGGAGCTCGAGACCAGCCTGGACAACATGGAAAAGCCCAATCTCTACAAAAATACAAAAATTAGGCAGGCATGGTGGTGTGTGCGTGTAGTCCCGACTACTTGGTGGGCTGAGGTGGCAGGATCGCTTGAGCCTGGGAGATTGAGGGTGCAATGAGCTGTGTTCAGGCCAGTTCACTCCAGCCTCTCCAAAGTGAGAACTCTGCCTCAAAAAAAAAAAAAAAAAAAAAGAAAGAAAGACAGAAAGAGAGAGAGAGAGAGAGGGAGGGAGGGAGGGAGGAAGAAGACAAAAGAAAGGAAAAAAAGGAAAACAAAAGAAAAGAAAAAATGGTACCTGTGCACCATAAAATACTATGCAGCCATAAAAAGAATGAAATTATGTCCTTTGCAGTCACATGGATGCATCAAGAGACCATATTTCTAAGCAAATTAACACAGGAACAGAAACCCAAATATCACTTGTTCTCACTTGTAAGTGGGAGCTAAACAATGTCTATTTTTTTGGACTACTAGAGGAAGGAGGGTAGGAGGGAAGTGTGGGTTAATAATCCACTTATTGGGTCCTGCGCTCACTCTCTGGATGACAGGATCTCTACCCCAAACCTCAGTGTCATGCTATTCACCCATGTAACAAGTCTGCACATGTAGCTCCTGTATCTAAAATAAAATATCAAATTATAAAAAAAAGAAACTGTAATTTCAAATAGTATACTCAATTATTATTCATGTTTTATTCTATATTTATTAACATACAATAATACAGGTAACTGGAAGACATACAGAAGAGACTCCAGACTTCTAATTACCCTGTAGATATTCCCTGGAGAACAGCAATGTCTAACAGAACCTCTGACGATGTCTTTTCACCCTAAGTATAAGAAGGCAGACAAGAGCTATGAAAGGTTTTGCCTTTAGCATCCTTTGGTAACATCCCCTAAACCATAATCCTCTTTGCCATTCTTCCTTTCTCCCTCCTTCCCTCCCTCCTTCCTTCCTTCTCTCCTTCCTTCCCTCTCCCCTTTCTTTCTTCCTTCCTTTCCTCTTTGCTGTGAAGACTTACCTGTCTTTCTTCACAAGTCCTGGCTGGATTACTGTCTGGGCATTCCTGAATGTAAGACGTCCCCATCTCTTCAAAAGGTACTCTTTATATGCCTTTGATGGATGACTGTTCAAGGTGGAATTAGGACCACATTGGCCGAATCACCCTGGACATTAGTGCAGTGGCAGATGTTGCATGCAGCTCTTTCCCTCTGCAGTTTATAAGCAGCTTAGCATCTACTCTAAGAGATTACAATCTCAATGGGGGATCCAGACACATGAAAATGGCTCCAACACGTTGCAGGGATCAAGATTAGAAGTAGGTACAATATGGAAAGGAATCAAAGAAGAAAGAATGGTCAGAGAAGGTTTCATGCAGCCAGGTTTTGCAGGTTTAGAAGAATTTCAAAAAATGAGAATAGGCAAGAATAAACCTGGAGTAGGAAACAGCATGAGCAAAGGAATGGAGGCAAACAAGTAGAAGTTGAAGTCAGGAAAAAATCCATTATCTGGTATGGTTTTACAGGGGCATATAAGAGTATGTTTTTGGAAGAACATCATAAGATGAATTAGGGAAACATGGAGGAGTGAACGAATTTTGTTTTCCACTGAAGGAAACGTCTGATCCACATGAAATTCCAGTACCATGTTTGTTGAAAGGCATTAATTTCTTCCTTCACTTCTATCATCATTGTCATTGTTATCATAATCACCAATATTAAACCTTATGCGTGTGTGTAGCCTTTTACTGTTTCTCATTCATGACTTCATTACATCTTTAAAACCTCATCACTGAGTTGATGACATGGCTTTGGTAGAGAGTAACCAAAACTGCAACTAATGCTGGCTTAAATAGTAAAAGGGATATATTTGCTCAAATTACTGTTAAGGTAATGTTGGCTTTAGGCAATGACTTGGTGATGTGACAGGGATTTGATTTTTTTTTTTTTTTTGGTTTCTCTGCGTTGATCTCTTTGGGGTCACTTTTATCCTAAGGCCTGTTTCCTTTAGGAGACTAAGCTGCTGCTTCCTGAACTACATGCTATTTACATTCTTCCCCCTTCAAATCTGGCAAAGTGGGCATTGTAATCTCAGTATTTCTGCAGAAGCACTGAGATTCAGTCTAGTTAGGACAATGGTAAGTTCTCTACCCACCCCTGAACCAACCACTCTGGCTAAGGAGATGGAATGTGTTGACTGACTTAGCTTGGGTCAACCCAGAGCTGAGAGTGGAGTCAACCTCTGAGAAATCACATACTTCCCCAAATGAAAATTGAGATTTTTCATGAAGGAGGAAATGAGGTAGAGATGGCTAGGACGAATGCTAAAGTAAGAAGCAACTGAAGAGTATGCTATGCAAAAATATAGCTACTTTTATTTCCCTTTCACAGCTGAGGAAATGGAGGTTCATAGTACTGTTAGTTCCACAAAGATGGATATAGTTCCCTAAGATCATATATGTCATGTGAAAAAAAATGAACTAAATGTATTATCATGGGACTCCAGAAGATAAAGGGATGTTACTATCCCTTTGGATAGACAGGACAGACAGGTGTCATGGGCTGTGACCCTGAGCAAGTTACTTAATTCTCCTCCTCCCCTTCCTCCTCCTCCTTCTTTATTTTGCTGGAAAATAGAGATAATAGTGGCACCTACTTCATGGTGTTATTGAGAGGAATAAATCAGACATTTGCAAATATGAATGACCAGATGCCTTTCTGTGCATTATTGTTTTAGCCCCCACAGCACCCAAGGAAGATGAAGTTTCTGAGGCTCAGTATGGTTATTGGCCATAGGAAAAAACCAAACCACTACCTTGTGAGTCCAAGCCTTACCCACCCTATTTTCACTGTACCGTACACTTAATGAGATCCCTAGCTCGCTGTATGAACGCCTTGCGTTTAACAGGATTCACACTGAGGGAACTACACATGCAAATTATTATTAGCATGAAAACAGGTAATTATTATTTTTTTTACATTTGCATCATCTCAGATGATCTTTGTGTTAGACATTCTTTAGCAAAGAATGACTGACTGAACTAAAGGGCTTGTGCCTCATTCAGACGGTCATTAATTCTAAATAAGAAATTCATTTCCTGTCACTCATGTTGCTTAAACAATGCAAAGCAGAGAGTGGCTACAGAGCAATCTGTAAGGGCTGGGACGGAAGCTGGAAACCACCTAGCCCAACCTTATAATTTACAGATGAGGGAAATGAGGGCCAGAACAAGGAAGGTCACACAATTAATTAGTGGCAGAGGCAGAGCGGGGACTGGAGCCCATTTTCTTTACTTCTATGCCAGAGTCTTGCCATTAAACCATGAATGTGATCATCTTACTTCTGTTTGGTTAGGAACTCCTTGATTGGTGAAAACATATTGGGGGTATGGATAGAGAGACATTTAATGTGACAAAGTTTCCAAAATGAAAATATATTAAGAATCCTTCACAAATTCCCATGTGCTGTTTTAATTTTATCATGATTATTTTTACAGTGCACTGTAGGGGCTGGAGGGAATGGGTATCTGTATGTATTGGATGGTCTCATTGGAGTTCTGCCCATGTAAAGGTATGAACTAAAAACATTTTACATTAAAACAGAGCAAATTGCTTATGGTAACAATTGCATAATGAAGGAACACAATGAAGAATTACAGTTCGAATTACTTATCAGGTCTCTTCCATTTTCTAAGTTTTTAAAGTAGAAAATTGCACAGTATAATTACAGTAAGTTAATTTGCATTCATATTACAATTCAATGAGCAATTACATTCTTTTTTATTTTAAAAATATTTTATAAAGTGTGATTTGCATCACTGTGTTTCAAGGGAAGAGTGGTGACTTTTCCCTTGTGAGATTTTTATGTGAATTCAATCATGTAGCCTATACCTTCCGGTAGAGAGTTGTGACCTCTTCATTGTCCTTTGGGACAAAAGGGAAGAGAACCATTTGAAATTTGACTCTGGCTTCACAGTTTGTGGACAAGAACTCTTCCAGGAATCACAGAATATCAAGGTTTGGGAGAAGTTAAAAGTCTTACTTACCCTTTCCCCATTCATTTTCACGATCTGAAGCTTGCATTTCTCTATCAAATTCCTGCCAAGCCATCATCCACCATCTTTTTATTAACTCCTGTGCCAGGAAGTTCTTTACCTTCTGATGGCATCCACTTCATCATTGGACAATGCCTCCATTTTATGGAGGGTGCATCCATCTTGGTGTAACCATTCTCACATTAATGGAATTTAAAGGGTACTTGTTAGACATTCATTGCTTTGGCAGTGCCCTGCCCAACACAGAACATCCTGTTTATATTGCGGGTATAACGTTTGATTCAGAACTTGCACTATTAGTGCAAGTGTCTGGGGTGAGCCATTGTAGATCAGTGCTCACAAGGGTTGTAGGGGCTGGTCAGCTGCCCCACTTTCTCTGTGCCTGCTCTTTTGAAAAAATTTAAAATTAAGGCAAATTAGACATATTGAAATGTGTAGCTCTTAAGGGTAGTTTGATCAGTCATATGACAATGGTCCTGTAAGATTGTAATGGAGCTGAAAAATGTCTCTTGTCCTCATAATGTGGTGGTGCAATGCATACTCGCGTGTCTGTGGTGATTCTGGTGTAAACAAACTTATTGAGCTAGCTGTCCATCGTAGAAAAGTCTAGCACAGCCGGGCGCCGTGGCTCATGCCTGTAATCCCAACACTTTGGGAGGCTGAGTCGATTGGATCACCTGAGATCAGGAGTTCGAGACCAGCCTGACTAATACGGTGAAACCCCATTTCTACTAAAACCACATAAATTGGCCAGCTTTGGTGGTGGGTGCCTGTAGTCCTAGCTACTCGGAAGGCTGAGACAGGAGAATTGCTTGAACCTGGGAGGCGGAAGCTGCAGTAAGCTGAGATTGCACCACTGCACTCCAACCTGGGCAACAGAGCAAGACTATCTCAAAAAAAAAAAAAAATGTTGTCTAGCACATAGGCTTATGTATAGCACATAATATTTAATGCTGATAATAAATGACTATGTTTCTGGCCTATATATGTATTATACTCTGATCATTATTTTAAAGTGTACTCTTTCTACTTATATAAAAAAGTTACCTTTAAAACAGCCTTAGGCAGGCCCTTCAAGAGGCATTCCTGAAAAAGGCGTTGTTATCATAAGAGATAACAACTCATGCATATTACTGCCCCTGAAGACCTTCCACTGGGGCAAGATGTGGAGGTAGAAGACAGTGATACGGATGCTTCCGGGCCCTGTGTAGGCCTAGGCTCATGTGGGTGTTTGTGTCTTTGTTTTTAATAAACAAGTTTAAAAATAAAAAAATTAAAAATTTAAAAATTTAAAAATAGAAAAAACTTAATAGATTAAGAAGATAAGGAAAATGTTTATACAGCTTTGCAATGTGTTTATGTTTTAAGCTAAGTGTTATTACAAGATCTAAAAAGTTAAAAAAATTCAAAAGTTTATGAAGTAAAAACGTTATTACAGTAAGCCGAATTAATGTATTATTTAAGAAGTCAAATTTTGGCTGGGCACAGTGGCTCACACCTGTAATCCCAACACCTTGGGAGGCTGAGTCATCAGATCACCTGAGGTCAGGAGTTCAAGACCAGCCTGTCCAATGTGGCAGAACCCCATCTCTACTAAAAATACAAAAATTAACTGGGAGTGGTGGCAAGTGCCTGTAGTCCCAGCTACTCGGGAGGCTGAGACAGGAGAATTGCTTGAACCTGGGAGGCAGAGGCTGCAGTGAGCCAAGATCACGCCACTATACTCCAGCCTAAGTGACAGAGCGAGACTCTGTCTCAAAAAAAAAGAAAAGAAAAGTAAAGAAAAAAAAGAGGCAAGCTTAAAAAATAAATTCAACGTAGCCTTCATGTAAAATGTTTATAAAGTCTACAGTAGTGCACAGTAATGTTGTAGGCCTTCACATTCACTCACCACTCACTCACTGACTCATCCAAGCAATTTCCAGTCCTTAAAGCTCCATTCATAGTAAGTGCTCTATACAGATAGAGCATATTTTATCTTTTATATTATATTTTTACTATACATCTTGTATGTTTAGATTCATAAATACTTACCATTGTGTTATAATTGCCTACAGTATTCAATACAGTAACATGCTATACAGGTTTGTAGCCTAGAATCAATAAGCTATACCATATAGCCTAGGTGTGTAGTAGGCTCTACCATCTGGGTTTGTGTATTTATACTCTGTGATGTTCGCACAATGATAAAACTGCCTAATGATGCATTTCTCAGAGCATATCCCTGTCGTTAAACAGTACTATGCTGTATTTGCCTATATAACCAACACTACATTAAAGATATGTTTATTCCATTATCCCAGAAATTTCCTTCTACCCCTTTCCAGGTAACCTATCTACCCTATCTCCACTGAGGCAACTAGTATTCCAACTTTCACTTGCAGATTTATTTTGCCTGTTCTTGATCCTCATGTAGATGGAATCACAATAATACGCTCTTTCGGGTCTGACTTGTCTTCTTTTACTCAAAATGTTCTGAAGATTTGTCCATATTGCTGCATATGTCAGTAGTGTGTTTTATTTCTTGCTTAATAATATTCTACTGTATGAATATTGCACAATTTTTGTATCCATTGTGCTGTGTATAGACATTTGGATTGTTTCCAGTTTTGACCTATTATCAATAAACCTGATATACATTTTCTAGTATATGTGTGTATATATGTTTTATTTCTCTTTGGTAAATACCTAAAAGTGGAATACCTACAAGTACTCCTGAGTAGGTGGATGTTTAACTTTATAAGAAAGTGCCAGGTAATTTTCTAAAGGGTGATACCATTTTACAGTTGTACTAGCATTGTATAAAAAGCTCCACATCCTCATCAATTATTTAATGTTTCAAATGCTTAAATTTTAGCCATCTTAGTGAGTGTGAAGTGGTGTCTTATTACAGTTTTCTTTGCATATTCCTCTGGATCAGTGATATTGAGCATCTTTTCACATACCTATAGTTTTTTTTTTGTTTTTTGTTTTTTTTGGTGAACTGTCAAAGTCTTCTGTTCATTCTGATTAGATTGCCTTTTCACTATTAATTGGAAGAATTTCTTTATTTTTTTGGATTCAAGTCCTTTGTCAGATATATGTATTGTGAATATTTTCCCCAAGTTTGTGGTTTACCACTAAGTTTCTTAATGTTTTCTTTGATCATCAAATGTTCTAAATTGTGATAAAGTCCAATTTATTATTTTCTCATGTTCAGTGATTTTTGTCTCCTCTCTAAGAAACCTGTGCATACCTCCAAATCATGAAGACACTTTCCAAGGTTCTCTTCTAGAACTTTTACCATTTTAGCTTTTATATTTTGTTCTATAAACGTATGAGGAAGAACTTGAGGCTGATTTTTTTTCCATATGTTTACGCAGTTTTTTCAGTACCATATTTTAAAGACTTTCCTCAATGAACTGCATTGTCACCTTTGGCGGAAAAATCAAGTGCATTGATCTATTTCTGTATTCTCTATTTTGTCTCATTTGCCAATTTATCTGTCTTTAATGCCAATACCATAAGGTCTTGATTACTATAGCTTTCTAGTAAGTCTTGAAATCAGGTAGGATAAACTTGCTAACTTTGTTCTTCTTTTCCACGATTGTTTTGGCTATTCGAAGTCCCTTTGCATTCTCATGTATATTTTTAATTTACTTGTCAGTTTTTTCGAAAAGTGTGCTAGGAATTTTATTGGGATTGTGCTGAATGTATACTTCAGTTTGGGGAGAAGTGACATCTAATCAATAATAAGTGTTTCAAACCATGAACATTGTATGTCTTCCCATTTATTTGGATCTTCTTTAATTGTTTTCATCAAAGTTTTGTAAATTTTGGTGTAGAAAGCATGCACAACTTTTGTTCAATGTATTTCTGTGTTATTATAAATTATAACTGTTCATTTTTCAACTATCTGATCAGCTGTGTAATTTTGGTAAATAATTTAACCTCTCTGAGTTTATTTCTAACTTGTAAAATGAAAGTTCATGTTTTTCTTAGAACAAAGGTAAGTATAAATATAAATACCTTTCTAGAGTGCTTTACATATTGAATTAAATTATATATAGGAAGTGCATAATATCTGGTATATTAGACAGAAATTTTGGTTGAAAGTGAAAAAGAAATCCAACAACTTGAATTACCTTAAATAATAGAGGGGACATACTGGCTCGTATAACAGAAAAATCTGGGGAACAATGGAAGTTGGCTTCTGGCATGGCTAAACCAAAATTCTTCAACAATGTCCTCATAAATCTCAATTTCCCCACCTCTTAGTCCTCTTCGTTACCTTAATTTTCAGAAGACTTTTTTCATGGAATGGGTTTCTGTAGCTATAGGCTTAACAACTTTCCAATTTCCAGCCTAGTAACAAAGAGAAAGCATTTTTTTTTTCCAGTTGCTCCATCTTTTGCTACACAGTTTACCCATCTAACCATCTCTAAATTCTGGTCAAGAAATGTGTTGCTCTGAGTCACCTGTCCAACTCTGGAGCTGGTTCAGGTCTACCAAAATTAAATGGAAAAAAAAATTACCAGGTGGAGTAATGGTTTCCCAATGAAATCTAGGTGTTGTTTTAAAAGAAGGAGGAATGGTCCCAGAGAGGCAGACAACGCATACCTGTCATACTTTTAACCTTTAACATAGAGGCTACAAAATATGCAGCAGCTATATCATATGCTATGCTGATTCTTCTCTTTTTCGATATTCTGTAAGCGTCGGAAATTCAGTCTCTTTTTTTTTTTTTTTTAAAGGAGTCTTGCTCTATTGCCCAGGATGGAGTGCAGTGGTGCAATCTCAGTTCACTGTAACCTCCACCTCCCGGGTTCAAGCAATTCTCCTGCCTCAGCATCCTGAGTAGCTGGGATCACAGGCACGCACCACCACACTCAGCTAAGTTTTGTATTTTTAGTAGTGATGGGGTTTTACCATGTTGGTCAGGCTGATCTTGAACTCCTGACCTCGTGATCTGCAGACCTCGGCCTCCCAAAGTGCTGGGATTACAGGTGTGAGCCACCGTGCCCGGCCCAGCCATTTTTTTATAGCTTTTAGCCTACTCCTATTTTCAGGCATTAATATCACCTTAAGCTCCACTTTATGAATGAAAAAAATTGGGGGTTTGTATTGAAACATAAGAGTCCTTTGACAATCACTTTAGCTCTCCACTTTTGTTTCTACTGTGCATTTAGCTAAAGAGAGCAGATTGTAGGCATAAATACAATTGCCAGTGTTGCTGCTGTCCTCTACCTGCTCCTTGGAAAAAATGAAAGGAGTGTTATTTATAGCTACTGTAAACCAGAGTCAAGTTTAGTAATGCTGCCACACAACCTTGCGCTGGAATCAGGCAAGGCTGGTACCACGAAAGAAGAGATGTTCTGTTTTGATGAAGTTGCACAGAAATATTTTTTCATTGCTTTTTTGACCTCAGAAGAGAAACAGCAATTGGACATTTTACTTATGTCCAGGGCATACAAGAGAAGTATCTGAAATGTAGTTAAAACAAGGTTTGCAAAGTATTTGTTTCTTGTTGTGTGTGTGTGTGTTTTTAAGTGGATCCTTTTGCTTTCACTCTAAATTTCAAAATTCTGATCATGGCACTTTGTAATTTGTTCATGCATGCTTCTCTAGAGTCAACTACAGCCACTCTCAGAGGGGAATCTCTGTTTTGCCTTTTTACATTCTATCTTTTTTCTTTTTCTTTTTTTGTTTTTTGGCCTGAAATACCTTTTCTTGCTTCACCTGGTTACCCAATTATCTTTCAGGATGACGTCACTTCCTTCATGAAGTCCTCTTCACATGCTACCTTGGGTTAAATGCCCCATTTGATGCTCCCTTAGTGTCCTGTACTTGGCATTGTCACAGTGTTCATCTCAATGTAATATGATTATGTGTTTCCTTCACTTGGCTATGAGTTATTTCAGGACAAGTTTTTGTTTGTTTGTTTGTTTGTTTTTGTTTTCTTTCTCTGCCAATGCCTAACATTGTACCTGGTATAGAGCAAGCCATCAGTAAACATATTTTTAAAATAAAGGATAGACCTTTCTTATTAAAATACAGAATCTGAGTATAAACATGAACTTGAATAAAAGGGAGAGTGAGAGGATTATAAACCTTTGAAATCGTGCACATTCTATGTTAGTATACTTTGAGCATATTATATCTCTATTAAGCTTGGTAGGAGTGTTCCAACTGAACTTTATTAAAAATTATATTAACTCGAGGCTTTATGTACACAGAAACATTCCTAACAAGCACGACAAACTATTTAATGAATTGTGGCTGTGTAATAATTTGTGTTTGAAAAACTCCATTCCACTTACAATATCATCACAAAGGGTAACATATTTAGGAGTAAATTTAACTATCGATGTGAAAGATCTGCACATTGAAAACTGAAATGTTGATGAAAGAAATTAAAGACGACGCAAATGAACGGAAAGCTATCCCATGCTCATGAAGTAGAATAATTAATGTTGTTAAAGTATCCATACTATCCAAAGCAATTGACAGATTCAATGTAATCCCTATAAAATGCTACTTACATTTTTTCACAGAAATAGAAAAAAATCCTAAAATGTATATGGAACCACAAAAGACCTTGAATAGCTAAAGCAGTCTTAAAAGATAATTACAACCCAGAAGCATCATACTACCTGATTTCAAAGTATGATACTGGAATAGTATGATACTGGGAGGAAAACTGACACCTAGACCAATGAAACAGAATAGAGGGCCTAGGAATAAATTCACCCATATACCATCAACTAATCTTTGATAAAGTCATCAAGCATATATAAAGGGGAAAGGATAGTCTTTTCGATAAATGGTGTTGGGAAAACTGCATGTCCACAAGCAAAAGAATGCAATTGAATCCTTATGTCATACCATATATGAAAATCAACTCAAAATGGATTAAAGGCAGATGCAACACTTGAAATAATAAAAATCCTGAAACAAAACACAGAGGAAAAGCTCCTTGGCATTGATCTTCACAATGATTCTTTGGATATGGCACCAAAAGCATAGGCAACAAAAGTGAAAGTAGACAGATGGGACTACATCAAACTAAAAACTTCTTCATAGCAAAGGAAACCATCAAAAAAATGGAAAGGCAACTTACAGAATGGGAGAAAATATTTACAAGCCATGTATCTGATAAGGGGTTAATACCCAAAATATATAAGGAACTCATTATTACTCAATAGTAGAAAACAAACAACCTTATTTTAAAAACGGGCAAAGTACCCGAATAGACATTTTTGGTTTGTTAAAGAAGGCATATAAATGGCTAGCAGCATGTAAAAAGTTGTTCAATATCACAAATCATCAGGGAAATGCAATGAAAACCACAATGAGATATCACCTGACACTCCTAGCACTTTGGAAGGTGAGGCAGGAGGATCGCATGAAGTCAAAAGTTCGAAATCAGCCTGAAAAACATAGCCAGACCTCGTCCTTATAAAACTTCTTGAAAATTAGCCTGGCATGGTGGCACTTGCCTGTAGTCCCAAGATACTTGGGAGGCGGAAGGAGACGGGTCCCTTGAATCCAGGGCTTTGAGGCTGCAGTGAAATCATACTACCTGATTTCAAAGTATGATACTAGAATAGTATGATACTGGAACGAAAACTGACACAGATCAATGAAACAGAATAGAGGGCCTAGGAATAAATTCCTAGTGATGGTACCACTGCACTCCAGAATGGGTGACAGAGTGAGACCCTTTCTCAAAGAAACAGAACAAAACAAAAAACAAAACAAAGAAACAAAAAAACAGTTTTGTTCTTTTTTTTTTTTGTAAAAGACAAATGTAAGAAGTATTGGTGCAAATGAAGAGATAAGGGAACCTTTGTATGCTGTTGGTGGGATTGTAAATTGGTATAGCCATTACGAACAGAGTATGAAAGTTCTTCAAAAAACTAAAAACAGAACTACCATATGTTCCAGCAATCCCACTTCTGGGTATATATCCGAAGGAATTTAAATTAGTATCTCAAGGAGATATCTGCACTACCATGTTCATTCCAGCATTATTCACAATAGCCAAGACACTGAACTGCCCTAATGACTGTCAACAGATGCATGGATAAAGAAAATGTGGTATATATGTCTACAATGAAATACTATTCAGTCTTAAAATAGAAGGAAATCCTACCATTGGTGACAACATGAATGAACCTAGGGGACATTTCGTTAAGTGAAATAAGCCAGACCTAAAAAGACAAATCCTGCATGGTCTCATTTGTATGTGGAATCTAAAGCAATCAAACTCATCAAAGCCAGAGAATAGAATCATGGTTGTCAAGGGCTAGAGAGTGGGGAAAATGGGGGGATTTTGGTTAAAGGGTAAAAACCTTCAGTTATATGATGAATAAGTTCTGGAGCTCTAATGTATAGCATGGTGACTACTGTTAATAATTATGCACTATGTACTTGAAATTTTCTAAGCTCTTAACTGTTCTTATCACATGCACAAAATTAGTAACTATGTGAAGGTATGGATATGCTAATTAGCTTAATTGTGCTAATTATTTTACAATGTATATGTATATCAAAACATCATCTTGTACATCTTAAATATACACAATATTGAGGCATTATTTGCCAATTATACCTCAATAAACTACAGAAAAAGAAAAAAGTCCATAGTTTACACCATAAAATTTTATTACACTCTAGCCAACAAGTGTTGTAATTGAAATAATTGTAGGAATAAACAGAACTAAATAAAATATAATACACAAAATGGGTTTCTTTGCATTCCTTTCTTTGGAGGAGTAGTAATAGCTAATAGGGCTTATGATTTCTGACATTTGATTTTGATTCCCATCATAGGTCAACCAGCACTTACATAGGCTTCTCCTTTGAGTATCTTGAAAATCATGTGCATAGTTATAAATTATGTAAAGTTCAATAAAACTCTATTTTGCCCATGTGCAGGCTGCTCATGCCTGTGTCTTTTATTTGGTTGACTCCAACATCCTCAAAGGTAGAACATGTTTCTGATTTATCACCATTATTCCCAATGTCTACCACAGTGCCTGACATACAGAATGGACTCCATAAATGCCTGTCAAATTAAAATGAACTATTTTAGAACTATTCTGGGAAGAGAATCAATGTTTATGGGGTGACTGATTTATTCAGTGCCAGGCACTTCCACTTCCTTATCTCATTTAAGGCTCACTGTGATCTCAAGAAGCAAGTATGATCCACCACCATTGTAGGGTTGAGAATTTTGACGTTCAGAGAAGTAACTTGTCAAAGATGAACGAAGCTCATTAAATTCCAAACTCCATACTTTATCCAGTATAATAAGAGTGCCTTCCCCAATGGCCTGTTGTGAAGGTTAAATGAGTTAATATACGGAAAGTATCAGAACCGTGTCTGAAACATAATAAACAATATATACATCTTTGCTGTTCCTATTTTACTGTTTCTCAGGGTAGATGATAAAGAAATGTTCACTGAGATTTTTTTCTTATGCCATTCTTAATACAAATGACATTGTTATTTTTAAAAAGAACAAAAGAAAAAAAAAACCTTAATTCTTAGGTGACTTGTTTCATGATGTGTTTAGTACAACAACTTAAAATGTTCCTTTAAGATTTGGTTTAGTTTAACTTGAAAGATCATTGGTGGGTAGTTTGTGTGCAGTTAGCATCTACATGTTATGCCTGGATTTGAGAAAAGCTTTGCTTGTTACCCCTGTTGAATTTCAGGGAAATTTGCCCAGTTTCCATGGTAGACTTGATTCAACACTGAGCAGAGATAGAGTCTTGTATTTCCATTACTTGGCCAATTCAGTGTCATGAATTCCCTTCAAAGTCTGTAATCATCATGTCAATAGGAAGTCAAATAAAGTGAAAGGTGGGTGAAGACAGGTTTTAAAAGTAGGGCCTTAAGAGGCATGTAGATGGCCTTCATGTTCTAAGGCTATCCTCAAAGCATTGAGAAACTTTAATGTTTTTGGTAGTCAATGAGAATTTAGACCTGTGCGTCCATCATAACAGTTTTCTACCCTCCCTCCCCGTTTCGACCATGTCTTCTCAGATTTGTCCCTCTTTTCTTAGTAGAGTTTAGACACTTGAGATGTGTCTTCATAGATGAAAAAACTGAAGTTAATCTTAATTGAGTTGCCTGGTAAGCCTGACCTTCCTACACAGTGTAGAACCATATCTGGCGTCAACTGTCCTCAGTTTCCAGAACTCTGGAAAACTTGGAGAGACTTGGGCTAGTTTCCCTGCTCCCCACCCTTAGATTATCTGGTCACACCCGGAGGTAGATAGAAACCGAGCAGTATCAGGGATAGGACCTCCCTCCCACCTTTTTGGGAGTTTCATCTGATCATCTCTTCTTGCAAGACTGCATTCTGCTATGACCTCACAAATTTTTCTTGTCTCTATGTAAATTGCTGTCTTTTCAGGTGGTGCGTGACAGCCTCTGTTTGCTCAGGCCTCCATTTGTGCGGAAGCTGTTATTATGGAGTAAGTTTAATGGGTCGTGAATTTTGTGGAGAAAGGGAGGGTCTCTTGATGACTCTGTATGTACCAGCCCTGGACCTACTGGCTCCACAAGGAGTGCATTAGGCTAAATATTTTTAGCCCATTGACTCTGGAGGTAACAACCCTAAAAGCTTCATTAAATTTCCGTGGGTGAGTGTCTGAAGCTAAGAGGTAAAAAAAAAAAAAAAAAAAAAAAACCCAAAACAGAAAAGCACAAATCCATCGCATTAGCTTTGTTATTACACAGCTGGAAAACAGAAGTGTAGCCCCCAGAAGAGTAAGGGTAAACTTTTTAAGGAAGGGTTGCTTGCCTCTTGCTTTCCTTTTCTGCACCTGGATCCAGCAGGGTGGTTTGTGTGCAGTGCGAATCTACACATTATCAACTTGATTTGATTCTCCAGGCTCCTCTCTCCTCCTGCGTTCAGGCCTCTGGAGACAGGTATGCCACACAACAGGGATTCCTGGAATTGAATCCAGTCTCAGGGTGGAAGAATGTTCAGAATGACCCAATCTTTTCTGCGACTTGGTGTTTCTAGGATCTTTGTAAGCTAGGACCCTAAGCAAGGAGCAACCGACTGCGTACTCGCTGGAGCCGCCTCCCGCACAGCTTCGGATCAGAGGATTGTTTACTCCCAGTCATTATAAGAGCCGAGTAAGGGAGTTGGGGGGAGTAAGCCGGAGTTAACCGCGGTCTGCATACTCTCAGGGGCACGGGTCTTTCCTAGGACGGAAACGTGACACATGCTAGCCTTTTCCCTCCCAACTTGCCCAACTTTGCCTGGGAAGCCGCAGTCAAAACAGGAGCCACCGAGCCTGCGCTGGCGGCTGGGAGCGAGCGCCCCCTCCTGCCAAGGGGCGTGGGGGCAACATGCCCTCACAGAGACTCCCCTCGTGGTTTCGCCCATACTGGCACTCCGTATATTTGGGTATGCGTATGTTTTCGAGGCTTGGATAAAAGGGTAGACCCTAGAGAAAAATGAGAGGGGCCAGGCGGAGCTGCGGCCAGTGGTGGTGATGGGGGAGAAAACACTGGATACTTTGTGACAACCCCCTCCCTTACCCTCTTCACGCTGGCGAGGCTGGGGCGGGGACCCCTCGCTCTCGGCTTGTCTCTCCCGCTTCCACGCCAGGATGGAGAGAGAGCGCAGGGGCTCCAGAGGCGCGACTGCAAGCCGCGGCGCCCCCGCTCGCTC
>NW_012101365.1:7180432-7183289 GCF_000951045.1 Mandrillus leucophaeus | reverse complement strand
GAGGCTGGGGTGCGCGCCCGCGTGGGTCGGTGTCTGCGTGTGCGTTTGGATGTCCGCGCACGCCTGTGTTTAACTCCGTTAGAAAGAGGGGCGAGTGTAGAGCTTGCGGTAGCGAGAGCGCCTTTCTCCGCCTGGGAGCTGGACGGGGGCGAGCCCGCCTGCGAGCTGGATGCTCCAGTGCAGCTCCTAGCCAGCCAACAGGGACCGGGGCGAGAATCCGCGCCGTCGTTTCCACCTCCTTCCTGCTCCCCTCCTGCTGGCCAGTTAAATACACTTTCACAGTGTTGATAGTTTTGAATAAAGGCCGTGTGGGGATTCCACTACACTTTACAACACTTAACGTTTTCAAGTAATCATATAAATTAAAGGTGGCTTACGTTTAGAACCTCTTAATTATCCAGTTCACGTTGGTGCATTTATGTGCCAATTATAGGTCTTTGGGAAATCCATAAAATTATAAACCATCCCCACCCCTTGAATTAGCACCCATTGTTTTTGTGATCTCCGTGATGAGTGATTCTGGATGGCACCGGAACTGCGCAGGCACGAAGATAGATGGGGGTTCGGAGATGTCAGAAGGAGTAGGGCCCCCCCCGCCACCCCCGTCTCTTTCACTCCCTATCCTGACAAGGCTTGGTGACAATTCTGGGAACCGAAAGTGATCAAAGATTTTCTTGATTTCCTATTGAGAAGGGCGACCTAATCAAAGCTGTATAAAAGTCAACTTCTAAGCAATCAGAAATTGTCTGCTGATGTCCTTGATTGAAACCCCAGCATTCAAATGGAGTATTGAAGAACTCCCAGAAAGGTCTTTTGAAGCGCTATTGTTCTTTTCCGTACACAGAGGCTCTCTTAAAGGTTTAGGAAGTTCAAAATGCAGTGGTTTGAAAGGACTGACTTTGTAACTATTTGGCAACGCTGGGAGGATCCGCAGGGATGAGAAAAGAGGCCGAGGTGGGAAGTGCAAATATGTTGTGACCATCTTCTTGGGAACGGTGCTGCTATCAAATAGGAATTCAGTTCTACCCATCGAGTTGGCAATTAAGTCTCTTCTAAAGCAGATTTAGAAGATGATTTTTAGTAGTTTTTATTTTTTAGTGGTTTGCTTAAGGTCTGAATAGGCATATCTGAAACGTTTAATCATGTTCATTGTAGTCAACGATAAAATCTGAATAAAAATTACTTATTGTTGATGAAGCTCATCTCACAAGCTGTTTCACAGTATGTTTCATTTGCAAGACACACCATTGTGTGAGGCTGCCGGGAAGAGATTGTATCACGTATTGTTCATTTTCTCCTCCCAACCCAGAGAGGATTATTCTTCTTCATTCCCCTTTGCCCTCCAAAGTAATTTTTCTTAAATGGGTGAGTGTTTGGCTTGGTACCTGATAGTACCCATCTAAAAAAATGCATTTGGTAGATTTAGGATGCTTGGAGCCACCCTGCAGGCAGATGAAGAATCTAATGGAGGCAGCATTTCATTTTGATAATTCACTCAAGTCAAACATTTTGTTTTTGCTGGGATTTAATCCTTCTCTCAAGCTAATAAAGCAAACAAAGCAAGAAAATCACAGTTTATGTCTTTTAGATGGCACTTTAAAAATAGTATAAATTGAAGGGTATTGTCAGGAACTTTAACGTTATTTAGGACTTACTGAGACAAAGAATCCTCAGTGGTTGAGTTAGGCAGTTGAGGATGAATCGCTTAACCTCTCACAACCTTGCTTTCATCATCTGCAAAAGGGACAACATTACCTACCTTGTGGGTCTTGGAGCAGTTTTATGGGGAAAATCGTATGATCGGGTGGTTTGGCACATAGCGGGATTTCAACAGAGTGATAACTCTTAGTAATAGACAGCATGGAATTCTGTTCAAGAAGGTGGATGGCATTTGGAATGGGAAGACCAGGATTGAATCCAGCTACTTCTGACTTTGTGATGTTTGGCAAGTCACCTTTCATGTTAATAAAAAAGAATAATTAACCTTTATGGAGTGCTACTAAGAGTCAGGAATGCTTCTAAGCACTTTACACATATTAACTTATTTAATCTTTAGATAACCCTAGGATGTGGATACTTGTATTCTCATTTGCATTAGCTACATAAGGAAACTGGGGCACAGGAAGATTTGGTAACTGGCCTGAGATTACATAGCAAATAAGGGATGGAACTAGGATTTAAACCCAGTCATTCTTGTTCCAGGGTCTGTCCTAACCACTGTAATGCTGCCTCTGAGTGAGGAAGTGATCCCAGCTAGTTCCCAGGGTGTAAAATTTAATGGAGAATAATGAAATAGTAAGACTTCTATAGGAGCAAGCTGCATATTTCCCCATTTTTAGATGCTAGCCACACAAAATGGTGTTACCTTATTATCAACAGGGAATGGGACAATGATAGGCATTTTGAACACTTGTGACTCTGTGGCAGTTTCTATCAGGCATTGGTTAGTAATGGTTCACATCTGGTTACTCTGTGAAAATGTTTATTAATTAGGTAACAATTAGTAATCAATTAGTAAATAATTGTTTAGGTAATTAGTAATGCAGAAACAGCATTACTGCTTTTCTCAGTTACTAGCTGTGGTCAGCAGAGATTCTCAAACTAAAAGGTTGTTTGACAGGTGGTAAGGAGTCTGGACTTGGTTTCTGGACTGCCTGGCTTTAGATCTCAGCTCCACCAGCTCTGCAAGCTGTGTGGCCTTGGCCAGCTGATCTACCTTATCTGTGCTTTAGTTTTCTTTATAATGAAATAACAATACTTACCTCATAAAATTATGAAGATTACAGGAAGTAACACAAAGTGCTTAGAATAATACCCAGCATGAACAGTTACTTAGCTATTAATGTTCCCTCCCTCC
>NW_012101365.1:7177545-7180222 GCF_000951045.1 Mandrillus leucophaeus | reverse complement strand
TCCTGCCTCAGCCTCCAAAGTAGCTTGGATTACAGGCATATGCCACCACACTCAGCTAGTTTTGTATTTTTAATAGCGACAGGGTTTCTCCATGTTGGTCAGGCTGGTCTCAAACTCCTGACCTCAGGTGATCCGCCTGCCTCAGCCTCCCAAAGTGCTGGGATTACAGGCGTGATCCACCGCACCCGGCCTAGTGTTATCTTTCAAATGAGATAAAAACCCATCCCCTAGATAATAAAAAGTTTTCTATCATTGATATTCTGAGAGTTATGTATCCCAATAGTATCTGGTCTATCTTTAGGAAGAGATACATTTTAGGATTTTAGGCAAAGTTTTTTTGTTTTTTTGTTTTTTTTTAATTGGAGATATTTCCTTACACATTTTGGCTGTTTGTGAAGAGGAGTTGTGGAAGTACACATCATGTTAAAATTTCCATGCCATTTTACTTTTCCACAGTTATTCTGAGGAAAGTAAAATGACTTTGATTGAATTCTAGAGGTGTGTTTGTCAACTCTCCTAATTTACAGATTGAAAGAATATTAGACTTGCAGAGATACGTAACTTTACAGCTGAGAGGCACCTTCGCAGCTCGGGGTTCTTGGACTCCTTGTCCAGTGCTCCTTTCACTAGACCAGATTGTCTCCTATACCAGGATAGAGACGTGGCTTGAAAATATAAATAAAACTTGGCAGAGAAGGTGTTGTCAGGCTAAGAGCATGAGCCAGCTAGACATTCTGTACTGAAAAAAGCATGTCAGTAGGAAAAGAAAACCCCTCCTCTGGTATGTACATTTATATCCATGAAAACTCGCACTGAACTGAATCTGTGAAATGCATATCAGGATATGAACTCGTGTAAAAAAATGAAAACAATTCATTAATCAAATTAATCACCTGGATATTTCCCTTTGATTGGAGAGCAAATGTTCAGGTTTCTTTTTCTTTGACACGTTCTTTTTATTTTTCTTCCATTTGGTCTTCCGATGGGGGAAGGTTTTGGTTCAGGAATCGTAAAACTCCTCTGGCATCTATTTTATAAAATATGTAGCATATTCTATTGGAAAGAAATTGCCAGCTTGCTTTTATTATTATTATTTTATTTTATTTGAAGCTGACATATAACCAATCTGCAATGCCAGTGGGGGAGTCTCATAAACAGAAAGGAAAATAGAAATAAAATTCTGCTGAATAGAAGAGATGACAGCTAAAATGATGAAAATTTTGTGGTAGTGAAGGCGGGCTGTTTAACTTAGGGTATCAAAATAAGGGGATGGGCCCTCTCAAATAGTTGTAAGTAGTTCAGCATGAATTCAAATCAGCCATCTTGACCACCTACAGTGAGTCTTGCAAATTACCAACCCCATGTCTCTGCTCCGAGCTTCATATTGATTTACGATTTTCTTTGTTGGTCAGTCTCTGCATCTCTTGAATGGACTCATGATCTGTTTATTTGGTATCCATCAGTTCAGGCATCTCTTTCTTTGCTCTTTCTTTGTCTCTGTCTTTCCTCGTTTCTATCTCAGCCTTTGTCACATTCAGTCTTTATGTCTCTTTGTTTTTATTCTTATTAGTGTTGCAATTGAAAATAATAGAAAAGCTGTGAATATGCATTGAGAAAATCTGGGAAATTGAGGAACAAAATTCTGGTCATGCACATAAACATCACTTCTATGTCCATTCAACAAATGTTTACTGAACACCTACTTTGCGCTTTGCTCTGGCTCTATGCTAGGCCTTGTGAAGAGTACCAAGATGCAACAGCGATGGAACCTTCTGGAGGTGGTAATTTACTCTACCTGGAGAAAGGAAAGCTTGGGGATGGCTTCATTTCACCTAGATGTTGAAGGTTGACCAGGAGTTTCTCAAGGCTTACAGGCGGTTTAGACTGATAGGACTTCATGCACAAAGTCAGGCGAGCATGAAGGATGGTTATTGGCTTAGGGATGGGCATAATTGGGTAGAGTGGTAATGTAGCACATGCATCAAAATGGGTTTTTTAATAGTGCATTTTCCAAACTGTGTCCCAAGGAATACTAATGTCCCCTAATATCATTATGAATATTTCAAAAGGAAGAGGGCTCAGACGGAAAAATAAGTTCCATGTCAAACATTTTTGAAAAGTATTGAATTATATATCCTGTTCTTAGTAAGATATGGTATTTACTGATATGTTAAAGGTTCAGAGATTTTCTACACTAAAGTCATTTAACTCATGAAGAATTTTAAAAATTCATTTGCCATAGAGCCTTTGCTTTCAAGTAGCATTTCTCAGTGTCTTATTTTTTAGATTGGGAAAAATGTAGAGAATCACTTAAGCTTTTTAAGAGTAGTTTTCATTCTATCATGAAAATAATGTGTGTGATTTGAAATGTAGGATGTAATATTTAACCCATTTATGCCTAGTGTTCCTTTATTGGAATGCTAAGCTTGTGGGCGTTATTTATATCCTACTGCTCAAGGTCATCGCCAAAGTCTGATTTTTCACAAAAAACAATTTGCAACCTGTGGCATAAATGGGTTAAGACACACAAAAAGTATAAATAACAATATAATAAAAAGTTTTGGCCAGGCACGGTGGCTTACTCCTGTAATCCCAGCACTTTGGGAGGCCGAGGTGGGTGGATCACGAGGTCAGGAGATCGAGACCATCCTGGCTAACATGGTGAAACCCCGTCTCT